>NC_057808.1:25335346-25409285 GCF_018294505.1 Triticum aestivum
GGGGTGGCGTCGCCCCGATTGGATCGAGGGAGTGGGGGGAAGAGAGAGCGAGAGGGGGTGGGGGAGTGGGGGGTGGGTCGGGCTAGGGTTTGCTGGGGGGTGGATAAGGGGAGAGTGGGGGTGGGCCGGCCGGCTGGGCCCTTGCCCAGTTGGGCTGGCCAGCTGGGCCACAGTTGGCCCAATGGGGGGCTTCTCTTTTCTTTTCTTCTGTTTTCTGTTTTGCATTTCTTTTTTTTTATTTCGCTTTTCTGTTTTATTTTATTTTAAATTATCTAGGCATTTTATAAAAATGTGTTTATTACACCATATTTACTTATCCAAAATATGGCACCTCCCGAACATTTTGTTTTAAATTTTGAAAAACTTTTATTGTTGACATTAATTGAATTTAAATTATGAAACGGTTTTGAATCATCGCACGGTTAACAACAGTAACCAAAGTGACGTGGCATGATTAGCGTGGGATTACTGTAGCATGATTATCGGGGCGTTACAAATCTCCTCCACTACAAGAAATCTCGTCCCGAGATTTAGGAGGTAGAAGGAAACAACGCGGGGTATTCATCACGCAGGCGATCCTCGCGTTCCCAAGTGGCTTCATCTTCAGAATGGTGCGAGCACTGGACTTTGAGGAACTTGATAGCCTTCTGACGGGTGCGGCGCTCAGCTTGGTCGAGAATGCGGACCGGATGCTCTTTATAGGAGAGGTCCTGCTGCAATTCGAGCACTTCATGATCCACTGCTTGGATTGGGTCCTTGAAGCAACGGCGGAGCTGTGAGACGTGGAACACATCGTGAACCTGAGAAAGGTTCGGCGGAAGCTCCAGTCGATATGCCACTTTTCCACGCCTTTCGAGAATAGTGAATGGGCCAATATAGCGAGGAGCTAGCTTGCCCTTGATCCCGAAGCGGTGAGCACCCTTCATTGGTGTAACTCGAAGATAGGCCTTTTCGCCAGGTTGATAGACCATGTCTTTATGATGACGGTCATACTGACTCTTCTGATGTGACCGAGCAGTCTTGAGATTCTCACGAATAATGCGGACTTGTTCTTCGGCATGTTGGATAATATCCGGACCGAAGAGTGGACGTTCCCCAGTTTCTGACCAGTTCAGAGGGGTTCTGCACTTTCGTCCATATAACACTTCGAAGGGGGCCATCTTCAGACTAGCTTGACAGCTATTATTATAAGAGAACTCAGCATACGAGAGAGATTCCTCCCATTTCTTGCCGAAGGAAATAACACAAGCTCGAAGCATGTCTTCGAGAACTTGGTTGACGCATTCAACTTGCCCTTGCGACTGAGGATGAAACGCAGTACTGAATGACAGATGAGTTCCCATAGCTTCTTGGAAACTTGCCCAGAATCTTGAAGTGAATAAGCTGCCACGGTCTGAGCTGATAACCAATGGAATACCGTGGAGTGAAACAATCCCGGACGTATAAAGCGTTGCCAGCTGACTAGCAGTGATCGTTTCTTTGACCGCCAGGAAATGTGCAACTTTGGAAAGCCGGTCAATGACGACAAGAATAGCATCATTACCTTTCTGTGATTTGGGAAATCCAGTGACGAAGTCCATCTCAACATGGTCCCATTTCCATTCAGGAATAGAGATAGGTTGCAGAGTTCCAGCAGGCCTTTGATGTTCTGCTTTGATACGACGGCAAACGTCACACTCAGCAACATAACGAGCAATGTCTTGCTTCATATTAGACCACCAGAATCTCTGACGGATGTCTTGGTACATCTTTGTACTACTAGGATGGATACATAGAGGCGTATCATGAGCTTCTTTCATAACTTCCTGTGTCATATCCAGTTTTTTCTCTGCACATGGCACCATTAGGCGGCCCTTGAAGTACAAAGTGCCATCTTCAGCAATAGTGAAGAATGAGGGCTTTCCTTCTGCGAGGTAGCGCTTAATCTTGTGGGCTTCAGAGTCATATCCCTGTATTCTCTTGATGGAGTCCAAGAGATCTGGTTCGACGGCCAGGGTATTTGAGGGAACCCTGGGGAACAACACGGAGGTTCATCTTGCGAAACTCCTTAGGAGGGGGGAGCGAGTGCACCCGGAGGAACAATATGGAGGTTCAGCTTCCTGAATTCTTCAACAAGTGAGGGCTGAACTTTATGAACCTGGAGGTGGTTGTAGTAAGACTTGCGGCTCAAGGCATCAGCCATTACATTAGCCTTGCCTGGCGTATAGGAAATACCCAAGTCAAAGTCTGCAACAAGCTCCATCCATCTCTGCTGACGGAGGTTCAGGTCTGGCCGAGTAAACAGATACTTCAGACTTTGGTGGTCAGTGAAGATCTCGCGACGATTACCAAGAAGGTAATGTCGCCACTGCTTCAGCGCATGAATGACAGCAGCAAGTTCGAGGTCGTGAACTGGGTAGTTCTCTTCGTGAGGGCGCAATTGCCGAGAGGCATAAGCAATCACTTTGCGGTCTTGCATTAGGACACAGCCTAATCCTTGACGGGAAGCGTCGCAGTAAATGACGAAGTCCTTCTTAGTATCTGGTGGAGCTAGAACTGGGGCAGAAGTCAACTTGTCTTTGAGTGCCTGGAAACTTTCCTGACATTTGTCTGTCCATTGGAACTTGACGCCCTTATGCAACAAGTTAGTCAGAGGCCTGGCGATCTTGGAGAAGTTCTCGACGAATCGACGACAATAGCTGGCGAGACCGAGAAAACTTCTGACTTGCTTAACGTTCTTGGGAGGAGTCCAATCAAGGACAGCCTGGACTCGTTCAGGGTTGAAGGCAATACCATCCTTAGAGATGACATGCCCAAGATAGGTTACTTCGGGTGGCCAAAATTCACATTTAGAGAACTTGGCATATAGTTGATGCTCTCGTAGCTTTTCCAGCACAAGACGAAGATGTTCAGCATGTTCCTCTTTGTTTTTGGAAAATACCAGGATATCATCCAGATAAACCACGACGAACTTGTCGAGGTAATCCATGAATATATATAGTTCATCAGACGAGAGAAGGTGGCTGGAGCATTGGTTAAACCGAAAGACATGACGGTGTACTCGTATGAACCATATCGAGTCACGAAGGTAGTCTTTGGGATATCCTCTTCGCGAACACGGATCTGGTGGTAACCCAAGCTCAAGTCAAGCTTAGAGAACACTGATGAACCCGCCAGTTGATCATATAGATCATTGATCCGAGGAAGAGGGTATTTATTCTGAATGGTAGCTTGGTTTATAGGACGGTAGTCTTGAACTAATCGGTTTGTCCCATCCTTCTTCTTGACAAAGAGAGAAGGTGCTCCCCAAGGAGAGCAACTTGGGCGAATGAATCCTTTGCGAAGAGATTTGTCGATTTCCTCCTTAAGCTCAAGGAGTTCATGCGGCGGCATTTTGTAGGGTCGCTTGGCTATAGGAGTGGTGCCTGGTTTCAAGTCGATGATGAATTCGACAGCTCTAGCAGGGGGAATCCCTGGAAGTTCTTCAGGGAAGACGTCGAGGAATTCACGCACGACGGGAATGTTTTCAATGCCCTCGAGTGGTGCGGCGTTCAATGCATTCAATGCATAGAGCCTGGCCTCGGCATTTGCACCATATGAGCTTGGTAAGCAACTATTCATCTGAAGGGTGAAGTAGATGAACGGTCTTAGTGGCGCAAACTATAGAAGCAGTATGCGCTTTCACCAATCCATCCCAAAATGAGGTCGATGTAGACGACTTCAGGATAATGGGAGAGGGCATAGAATTCCAGCCCTTCGATTTCCATGGGGACATCGATGCCAACCAGGGAGGTTTGACACTGTCCCACGGGTGTTTTGACCAATACCGAGGTGTTCATCTCCTCACATTTAACGTCGTGCTTGTATGTAAAATCTTCTGACATGAATGAATGCGATGCACCTGTATCAAATAAAACGGATGCTGGTACTGAATTTACGAGGAGTGTACCCATCACAGTAGCAGGCTGGTCTTGAGCTTCGTTGAGATCGACGTGGTTGGTGTTGGAAATATGCCCTAGAGGCAATAATAAATGGTTATTATTGTATTTCTTTGTTCATGGTAATTGTCTATTGTTCATGCTATAATTGTATTGTCCGGAAATCGTAATACATGTGTGAATACATAGACCACAAAGTGTCCCTAGTAAGCCTCTAGTTGACTAGCTCGTTGATCAACAGATAGTCATGGTTTCCTGACTATGGACATTGGATGTCATTGATAACGGGATCACATCATTAGGAGAATGATGTGATGGACAAGACCCAATCCTAAGCATAGCATAAAAGATCGTGTAGTTTCGTTTGCTAGAGCTTTTCCAATGTCAAGTATCTTTTCCTTAGACCATGAGATCGTGCAACTCCCGGATACCGTAGGAGTGCTTTGGGTGTGCCAAACGTCACAACGTAACTGGGTGACTATAAAGGTGCACTACGGGTATCTCCGAAAGTGTCTGTTGGGTTGGCACGGATCGAGACTGGGATTTGTCACTCCGTGTGACGGAGAGGTATCTCTGGGCCCACTCGGTAATGCATCATCATAATGAGCTCAATGTGACTAAGGCGTTAGTCACGGGATCATGCATTGCGGTACGAGTAAAGAGACTTGCCGGTAACGAGATTGAACAAGGTATTGGGATACCGACGATCGAATCTCGGGCAAGTAACATACCGATTGACAAAGGGAATTGTATACGGGATTGATTGAATCCTCGACATCGTGGTTCATCCGATGAGATCATCGTGGAACATGTGGGAGCCAACATGGGTATCCAGATCCCGCTGTTGGTTATTGACCGGAGAGGCGTCTCGGTCATGTCTGCATGTCTCCCGAACCCGTAGGGTCTACACACTTAAGGTTCGGTGACGCTAGGGTTGTAGAGATATATGTATGCGGAAACCCGAAAGTTGTTCGGAGTCCCGGATGAGATCCCGGACGTCACGAGAGGTTCCGGAATGGTCCGGAGGTGAAGAATTATATATAGGAAGTCCAGTTTCGGCCACCGGGAAAGTTTCGGGGGTTACCGGTATTGTACCGGGACCACCGGAAGGGTCCCGGGGGTCCACCGGGTGGGGCCACCTATCCCGGAGGGGCCCATGGGCTGAAAGTGGAAGGTAACCAGCCCCTAGTGGGCTGGGCGCCCCCCCATGGGCCTCCCCCCATGCGCCTAGGGTTGGGAACCCTAGGGTGGGGGGACTTCCCCCTTGCCTTGGGGGGCAAGGCAACCCCTTTCCCCCCTCTGGCCGCCGCCCCCCATCCAGATGGGATCCCTGGCCGGCGCCCCCCTCCCAGGGGGCCTATATAAAGGGGGGGAGGGAGGGCAGCAGCACCACAGCCTTGGGCGCCTCCCTCCTCCCCTGCAGCACCTCTCTCTCTCTCTCGCAGAAGCTCGGCGAAGCCCTGCCGGAGACCCGCTACATCCACCACCACGCCGTCGTGCTGCTGGATCTCCATCAACCTCTCCTTCCCCCTTGCTGGATCAAGAAGGAGGAGACGTCGTTGCACCGTACGTGTGTTGAACGCGGAGGTGCCGTCCGTTCGGCACTCGGTCATCGGTGATTTGGATCACGGCGAGTACGACTCCGTCATCCACGTTCACTGGAACGCTTCCGCTCGCGATCTACAAGGGTATGTAGATGCACTCCTTTCCCCTCGTTGCTAGTAGACTCCATAGATGCATCTTGGTGAGCGTAGGAAAATTTTAAATTATGCTACGATTCCCAACAGTGGTATCATGAGCCAGGCCTATGCGTAGTTACTATGCACGAGTAGAACACAAAGCAGTTGTGGGCGTTGAGTTTGCCAATTCTTCTTGCCGCTACTAGTCTTTTCTTTTTTCGGCGGTATTGTAGGATGAAGCGGCCCGGACCGACCTTACACGTACGCTTACGTGAGACAGGTTCCACCGACTGACATGCACTAGTTGCATAAGGTGGCTAGCGGGTGTCTGTCTCTCCTACTTTAGTCGGAACGGATTCGATGAAAAGGGTCCTTATGAAGGGTAAATAGAAATTGGCAAATCACGTTGTGGTCATACGTAGGTAAGAAACATTCTTGCTAGAAACCTACAAACCACGTAAAAACTTGCAACAACAATTAGAGGACGTCTAACTTGTTTTTGCAGCAAGTGCTATGTGATGTGATATGGCCAGAAGATGTGATAAATGATATATGTGATGTATGAGATTGATCATATTCTTGTAATAGGAATCACGACTTGCATGTCGATGAGTATGACAACCGGCAGGAGCCATAGGAGTTGTCTTTATTATTTTGCATGACCTGCGTGTCATTGAATAACGCCATGTAAATTACTTTACTTTGTTGCTAAACGCGTTAGCCATAGAAGTAGAAGTAATCGTTGGCGTGACGACTTCATGAAGACACAATGATGGAGATCATGATGATGGAGATCATGGTGTCATGCCGGTGACGAAGATGATCATGGTGCCCCGAAGATGGAGATCAAAGGAGCATAATGATATTGGCCATATCATGTCACTATTTGATTGCATGTGATGTTTATCATGTTTTTGCATCTTATTTGCTTAGAACGACGGTAGTAAGTAAGATGATCCCTTATAATAATTTCAAGAAAGTGTTCACCCTAACTGTGCACCGTTGCGAAGGTTCGTTGTTTCGAAGCACCACGTGATGATCGGGTGTGATAGATTCTAACGTTCGAATACAACGGGTGTTGACGAGCCTAGCATGTACAGACATGGCCTCGGAACACACGCAATACACTTAGGTTGACTTGACGAGCCTAGCATGTACAGACATGGCCTCGGAACACGGAGGACCGAAAGGTCGAGCATGAGTCGTATAGAAGATACGATCAACATGGAGATGTTCACCGATCTTGACTAGTCCGTCTCACGTGATGATCGGACACGGCCTAGTTAACTCGGATCATGTTTCACTTAGATGACTAGAGGGATGTCTATCTGAGTGGGAGTTCATTAAATAATTTGATTAGATGAACTTAATTATCATGAACTTAGTCTAAAATCTTTACACTATGTCTTGTAGATCAAATGGCCAACGTTGTCCTCAATTTCAACGCGTTCCTAGAGAAAACCAAGCTGAAAGATGATGGCAGCAACTATACGGACTGGGTCCGGAACCTGAGGCTCATCCTCATAGTAGCCAAGAAAGATTATGTCTTAGAAGCACCGCTAGGTGATGCACCAATCCCACAGAACCAAGACGTTATGAACGCTTGGCAATCACGTGCTGATGATTACTCCCTCGTTCAGTGCGGCATGCTTTACAGCTTAGAACCGGGTCTCCAAAAGCGTTTTGAGAAACATGGAGCATATGAGATGTTCGAGGAGCTGAAACTGGTTTTTCAAGCTCATGCCCGGGTCGAGAGATATGATGTCTCCGACAAGTTCTTCAGCTGTAAAATGGAGGAGAACAGTTCTGTTTGTGAGCACATACTCAGAATGTCTGGGTTGCATAACCGCTTGTCTCAGCTGGGAGTTAATCTCCCGGATGACGCGGTCATTGACAGAATCCTCCAGTCGCTTCCACCAAGCTACAAGAGCTTTGTGATGAACTACAATATGCAGGGGATGGAAAAGACCATTCCCGAGGTATATTCAATGCTGAAATCAGCGGAAGGGGAGATCAGAAAAGAACATCAAGTGTTGATGGTGAATAAAACCACTAAGTTCAAGAAGGGCAAGGGTAAGAAGAACTTCAAGAAGGACGGCAAGGGAGTTGCCGCGCCCGGTAAACCAGTTACTGGGAAGAAGTCAAAGAATGGACCCAAGCCCGAGACTGAGTGCTTTTATTGCAAGGGAAGTGGTCACTGGAAGCGGAACTGCCCCAAATACTTAGCGGACAAGAAGAAGGCCGGCAACACCAAAGGTATATGTGATATACATGTAATTGATGTGTACCTTACCAGTACTCGTAGTAGCTCCTGGGTATTTGATACCGGTGCGGTTGCTCATATTTGTAACTCAAAACAGGAACTACGGAATAAACGGAGACTGGCGAAGGACGAGGTGACGATGCGCGTCGGGAATGGTTCCAAGGTCGATGGATCGCCGTCGGCACGCTACCTCTGCATCTACCCACGGGATTAGTTTTAAACCTCAATAATTGTTATTTAGTGCCAGCTTTGAGCATGAACATTGTATCTGGATCTCGTTTAATTCGAGATGGCTACTCATTTAAATCCGAGAATAATGGTTGTTCTATTTATTTGAGAGATATGTTTTATGGTCATGCCCCGCTGGTCAATGGTTTATTTTTGATGAATCTCGAACGTGATGTTACACATGTTCATAGTGTGAATACCAAAAGATGTAAAGTTGATAACGATAGTCCCACATACTTGTGGCACTGCCGCCTTGGTCACATTGGTGTCAAGCGCATGAAGAAGCTCCATGCAGATGGACTTTTGGAGTCTCTTGATTACGAATCATTTGACACGTGCGAACCATGCCTCATGGGTAAGATGACCAAGACTCCGTTCTCCGGAACAATGGAGCGAGCAACCAACTTATTGGAAATCATACATACCGATGTGTGCGGTCCAATGAGTGTTGAGGCTCGCGGAGGATATCGTTATGTTCTCACTCTCACTGATGACTTAAGTAGATATGGGTATGTCTACCTAATGAAACACAAGTCTGAAACCTTTGAAAAGTTCAAGGAATTTCAGAGTGAGGTTGAGAATCAACGTGACAGAAAATAAAATTCTTACGATCAGATCGTGGTGGAGAATATTTAAGTCACGAGTTTGGTGCACACTTAAGGAAATGTGGAATAGTTTCACAACTCACGCCGCCTGGAACACCTCAGAGAAATGGTGTGTCCGAACGTCGTAATCGCACTCTATTGGATATGGTGCGATCTATGATGTCTCTTACCGATTTACCGCTCTCATTTTGGGGTTATGCTTTAGAGACTGCCGCATTCACTTTAAATAGGGCTCCGTCGAAATCCGTTGAGACGACACCGTATGAATTATGGTTTGGGAAGAAACCTAAGCTGTCGTTTCTAAAAGTTTGGGGATGCGATGCTTATGTCAAGAAACTTCAACCTGAAAAGCTCGAACCCAAATCGGAAAAATGCGTCTTCATAGGATACCCTAAGGAAACCATTGGGTATACCTTCTACCTCAGATCCGAAGGCAAGATCTTCGTTGCCAAGAACGGGTCCTTTCTGGAGAAGGAGTTTCTCTCGAAAGAATTGAGTGGGAGGAAAGTGGAACTTGATGAGGTGATAGTCACCCCTTCCGAACCGGAAAGTAGCGCAGCGCGGGAAAATGTTCCTGTGGTGCCTACACCGACTGGGGAGGAAGTAAATGATGATGATCATGAAGCTTCAGATCAAGTTACTGAACTTCGTAGGTCCACAAGGACACGTTCCGCACCAGAGTGGTACGGCAACCCTGTCCTGGAAATCATGTTGTTAGACAACGGTGAACCTTCGAACTATGAAGAAGCGATGGCGGGCCCGGATTCCGACAAATGGCTAGAAGCCATGAAATCCGAGATAGGATCCATGTATGAAAACGAAGTATGGACTTTGACTGACTTGCCCGATGATCGGCGAGCCATAGAAAACAAATGGATCTTTAAGAAGAAGACGGACGCAGATGGTAATGTGACCATCTACAAAGCTCGACTTGTCGCTAAGGGTTATCGACAAGTTCAAGGGGTTGACTACGATGAGACTTTCTCACCCGTAGCGAAGCTGAAGTCCGTCCGAATCATGTTAGCAATTGCCGCATACTATGATTATGAGATATGGCAGATGGACGTCAAAACGGCATTCCTTAATGGCTTCCTTAAGGAAGAGTTGTATATGATGCAGCCGGAAGGTTTTGTCGATCCTAAGAATGCTAACAAAGTATGCAAGCTCCAGCGCTCAATCTATGGGCTGGTGCAAGCATCTCGGAGTTGGAACATTCGCTTTGATGAGATGATCAAAGCGTTTGGGTTTACACAGACTTATGGAGAAGCCTGTGTTTACAAGAAAGTGAGTGGGAGCTCTGTAGCATTTCTCATATTATATGTGGATGACATACTATTGATGGGAAATGATATAGAATTCTTGGAAAGTATAAAGGCCTATTTGAATAAGTGTTTTTCAATGAAGGACCTTGGAGAAGCTGCTTATATATTAGGCATCAAGATCTATAGAGATAGATCAAGACGCCTCATTGGTCTTTCACAGAGTACATACCTTGACAAGATATTGAAGAAGTTCAGTATGGATCAGTCCAAGAAGGGGTTCTTGCCTGTATTGCAAGGTGTGCAATTGAGCACGGCTCAATGCCCGACCACGGCAGAAGATATAGAAAAGATGAGTGTCATCCCCTATGCCTCGGCCATAGGGTCTATTATGTATGCCATGCTGTGTACCAGACCTGATGTAAACCTTGCCGTAAGTTTGGTAGGAAGGTACCAAAGTAATCCCGGCATGGAACACTGGACAGCGGTCAAGAATATCCTGAAGTACCTGAAGAGGACTAAGGATATGTTTCTCGTTTATGGAGGTGACGAAGAGCTCGTCGTAAAGGGTTACGTCGACGCTAGCTTCGACACAGATCTGGATGACTCGAAGTCACAGACCGGATACGTGTATATTTTGAATGGAGGAGCAGTAAGCTGGTGCAGTTGCAAGCAAAGCGTCGTGGCGGGATCTACATGTGAAGCGGAGTACATGGCAGCCTCGGAGGCAGCACAGGAAGCAGTCTGGATGAAGGAGTTCATTACCGACCTAGGGGTGATTCCCAATGCGTCGGGCCCGATGACTCTCTTCTGTGACAACACTGGAGCTATTGCCCTTGCGAAGGAGCCCAGGTTTCACAGGAAGACCAGGCATATCAAGCGTCGCTTCAACTCCATTCGTGAAAGTGTTCAAAATGGAGACATAGATATTTGTAAAGTACACACGGACCTGAATGTAGCAGATCCGTTGACTAAACCTCTCCCTAGGGCAAAACATGATCAACACCAGGACGCAATGGGTGTTCGATTCATCACAATGTAACTAGATTATTGACTCTAGTGCAAGTGGGAGACTGTTGGAAATATGCCCTAGAGGCAATAATAAATGGTTATTATTATATTTCTTTGTTCATGGTAATTGTCTATTGTTCATGCTATAATTGTATTGTCCGGAAATCGTAATACATGTGTGAATACATAGACCACAACGTGTCCCTAGTAAGCCTCTAGTTGACTAGCTCGTTGATCAACAGATAGTCATGGTTTCCTGACTATGGACATTGGATGTCATTGATAACGGGATCACATCATTAGGAGAATGATGTGATGGACAAGACCCAATCCTAAGCATAGCATAAAAGATCGTGTAGTTTCGTTTGCTAGAGCTTTTCCAATGTCAAGTATCTTTTCCTTAGACCATGAGATCGTGCAACTCCCGGATACCGTAGGAGTGCTTTGGGTGTGCCAAACGTCACAACGTAACTGGGTGACTATAAAGGTGCACTACGGGTATCTCCGAAAGTGTCTGTTGGGTTGGCACGGATCGAGACTGGGATTTGTCACTCCGTGTGACGGAGAGGTATCTCTGGGCCCACTCGGTAATGCATCATCATAATGAGCTCAATGTGACTAAGGCGTTAGTCACAGGATCATGCATTGCGGTACGAGTAAAGAGACTTGCCGGTAACGAGATTGAACAAGGTATTGGGATACCGACGATCGAATCTCGGGCAAGTAACATACCGATTGACAAAGGGAATTGTATACGGGATTGATTGAATCCTTGACATCGTGGTTCATCCGATGAGATCATCGTGGAACATGTGGGAGCCAACATGGGTATCCAGATCCCGCTGTTGGTTATTGACCGGAGAGGCGTCTCGGTCATGTCTGCATGTCTCCCGAACCCGTAGGGTCTACACACTTAAGGTTCGGTGACGCTAGGGTTGTAGAGATATATGTATGCGGAAACTCGAAAGTTGTTCGGAGTCCCGGATGAGATCCCGGACGTCACGAGAGGTTCCGGAATGGTCCGGAGGTGAAGAATTATATATAGGAAGTCCAGTTTCGGCCACCGGGAAAGTTTTGGGGGTTACCGGTATTGTACCGGGACCACCGGAAGGGTCCCGGGGGTCCACCGGGTGGGGCCACCTATCCCGGAGAGGCCCATGGGCTGAAAGTGGAAGGGAACCAGCCCCTAGTGGGCTGGGCGCCCCCCCATGGGCCTCCCCCCATGCGCCTAGGGTTGGGAACCCTAGGGTGGGGGGACTTCCCCCTTGCCTTGGGGGGCAAGGCAACCCCTTTCCCCCCTCTGGCCGCCGCCCCCCATCCAGATGGGATCCCTGGCCGGCGCTCCCCTCCCAGGGGGCCTATATAAAGGGGGGGAGGCAGGGCAGCAGCACCACAGCCTTGGGCGCCTCCCTCCTCCCCTGCAACACCTCTCTCTCTCTCTCTCTCTCTCTCTCTCTCGCAGAAGCTCGGCGAAGCCCTGCCGGAGACCCGCTACATCCACCACCACGCCGTCGTGCTGCTGGATCTCCATCAACCTCTCCTTCCCCCTTGCTGGATCAAGAAGGAGGAGACGTCGCTGCACCGTACGTGTGTTGAACGCGGAGGTGCCGTCCGTTCGGCACTCGGTCATCGGTGATTTGGATCACGGCGAGTACGACTCCGTCATCCACGTTCATTGGAACGCTTCCGCTCGCGATCTACAAGGGTATGTAGATGCACTCCTTTCCCCTCGTTGCTAGTAGACTCCATAGATGCATCTTGGTGAGCGTAGGAAAATTTTAAATTATGCTACAATTCCCAACAGTTGGCATGAACACAACCATAAGACTTGGCCTTGTTGCTGCGGGTCGGGTTGCTTCCATGGCCAGTTGCTGGAAGGGCCAGTTGATTCTGGTTCTGGTTGCATTCTCTAGCACGGTGTCCTGGTTGACCACACCTGAAGCACAAACCATTATTGGGAGTGGGAACAGGAGCTTGGGATGGTGGAGCTGGAAGTCTTGACTGCCTAGATGGTGGTGGAGGCAGACGAGGTGCAGCATAGGTCTTCCTTGGGGCAGATGCATTTGGACGGTACATGCTATTCGGGATCCATATCTTACACTTCTGTGAGGGCGGGCCCGAAGATGAGCCTGTGTCTCGGTTGCGCCTGTGAGAGCTCTGGTATTCCTGCAGACCAGTTTCGACATTGATGGCCTTGTTCACCAAGGTGGCGAAATCAGCAAAATCATGCACTGGCAGTGCGAGCTTGATGTCAGCTTGAAGGCCATCACGGAACTTCTCCTGTCTGCGTGCATCAGTTGCAATGTCCTCTTCAGCATAGCGAGACAAGTCCAGAAACTCCCGCTGATAAGCTTCAACAGTTTTGTTGCCTTGGGTGAGGTTGCGGAACTCACGCTTCTTCCGGTCCATGACTCCCTGAGGAATGAAGCGGGCACGGAAAGCAGCTTGGAAGTCTGGCCAGGTGATGATTGTTCCGGCTGGCAGAGTACGCCTGTGGCTGTCCCACCATTAGGCTGCGAGTCCCTTCAGAAAGAAGGAAGCAAAGGTGACATAGCTGGCAGGGGCTACATCGGCAGACTCCATTTCATAGGTGATGTCACGGAGCCAGTCATCAGCATCCAGAGGCTGAGTTGAGCTGCGGTACACAGTTGGATTGAGGCGCATGAAATCCTGCAGAGTTACTGGGGTTGGTTGCTGGTCCATATTGGGGCGAGGAAACTGAGCCATCATATTTTCCATGAATTGGCGGTTCAGTTCGAACTGTTGGATCATACCAGCCATGTACTCAGGTGGTGGTGGGGCATTGCCACCACTACCACGACCACCTGGTCTAACCATCCTGCTAATATATAACAGGGGTTCAACATTGAGAAATTTGCAAAGACAAGAATCATTCATGATGAAACATGCATAATGAAAGGAGCACGATAGCTACTACATAGTAGTCGGCATAACTTACAAAAGGGGTCATGCATAGAGTTCAGTACACAGAGTTCAGTACATAGACTAAAACAACATAGGGCACACAGGCTCGCGGCGAATGCATCTAACACTAACAAGCAAGCCTACATCAGTCCCAAGAGGTACTGTGGAGGTAGGTGTAGCCTGAAAGCTGGTAGTGTCGCATCGGGAACTCCACGTCAGCAACCTGGGGTCCGCGAATACTCTGGTGCAGAACCTGACGCTCAGGTGGCAGAAGAGGTCCAAGTGCGGGAGAGTGGCCTCCCACATCTGGCCAGCCGACACCCTGGGGCATCACAGTCCTGGCTGGGTAGATCGCAGAACGGGGCAGCTCCCTAGATCGGACAAAGGGGTGCAACAGCGTCAGAGCACGGTAAAGGTGCTGACGGGTGGTGTACAACTCGTGGCGAAGAGCTCGGTTAGCTCGATCCAGCCCATCAGCATGCAGAACCAGGTTCTGATGGTAGAAGGGCTCTCGGGTGACAGTGGAGTAGGCAGCAGTATAGTATCCCTCCGCACCAACATCAGATGCGATAGCAATGTGCCTGAAAGGGGAGGTGTCCAACTCCCGATACTCTCCACGAAGACGTGTCAGAGCAGCATAAGCAGCATCGTGGACAGCCATATCGATGGTCACTCCAACACCATGAGCGGTGTGCAGCACAGTAGTGGAGTCATACTCCCGCGAGTAGAGGTGGACGATGGCACGGTACTGCTCCTGGTTAAAGTCCTGGTACTCCTCGTAGACGGTGTACTCGGGGTGCCAGCGATAACCCAGATAGGTCATCATCTCAGCTAGCACAGCAGGTGATCCCGAGGCACCAATGGTCGTCGTGTGGCGCACAACCTGCCTCGTGGGTTCCATCTGAAAGCAAAGATAGTTTCAAAGGAGTCAAATGACAGTGTGTGAATTGTTCAAAATACTATTCTAAGAAATAACTATGGCTTATCCAACTTTGGGGTGAATGCGGTCACGGGATCCTAGTGTTAGAGTTAGTAAATTCGTTTAACCCGGGTAGAAGAGAGTTCAGAGTCTAGAGTAAAGGTCGAGGAGTAAAAGATCCTAGTACCACCCAATGGTGACGTGGGCCTGTAAGACACACAGCCATGTTAGTAAAAGTTTTGTAATGTCTAGACTCGACTTCGGCCAAGGAGTGTGGAAAGGGGGAGTCCTACAGGCAGTCGGCTCTGATACCAACTTGTGACGCCCCCGATTTGACCGTACACTAATCATGCACGCAAATGTGTACGATCAAGATCAGGGACTCACGGGAAGATATCACAACACAACTCTACAACATAATAAGTCATACAAGCATCATAATACAAGCCAGGGGCCTCGAGGGCTCGAATACAAGTGCTCGATCATAGACAAGTCAGCGGAAGCAACAATATCTGAGTACAGACATAAGTTAAACAAGTTTGCCTTAAGAAGGCTAGCACACACTGGGATACAGATCGAATGAGGCGCAGGCCTCCTCCCTGGGATCCTCCTAACTACTCCTGGTCGTCGTCAGCGGACTGCACGTAGTAGTAGGCACCTCTAGTGTCGTAGGAGTCGTCGTCGACGGTGGCGTCTGGCTCCTGGACTCCAGGATCTGGTTGCGACAACCAGGTAGAAAGGAAAGGGGGAAAAGAGGGAGAGAAGCAACCGTGAGTACTCATCCAAAGTACTCGCAAGCAAGGAGCTACACTACCTATGCATGGGTATATGTGTAAAGGGCCATATCAGTGGACTGAACTGCAGAATGCCAGAATAAGAGGGGGATAGCTAGTCCTGTCGAAGACTACGCTTCTGGCCATCTCCATCTTGCAGCATGTAGAAGAGAGTAGATTGAAGTCCTCCAAGTAGCATCGCATAGCATAATCCTACCCGGCGATCCCCTCCTCGTCACCCTGTTAGAGAGCGATCACCGGGTTGTATCTAGCACTTGGAAGGGTGTGTTTTATTAAGTATCCAGTTCTAGTTGTCATAAGGTCAAGGTACAACTCCGGGTCGTCCTTTTACCGAGGGACACGGCTATTCGAATAGATAAACTTCCCTGCAGGGGTGCACCACATAACCCAACACGCTCGATCCCATTTGGCCGGACACACTTTTCTGGGTCATGCCCGGCCGCGGAAGATCAACACGTCGCAGCCCCACCTAGGCTCAACAGAGAGCTCAACACGCCGGTCTAAATCCTATGCGCGCAGGGGTCTGGGCCCATCGCCCATTGCACACCTGCACGTTGCGTACGCGGCCGGAAGCAGACCTAGCCTAACAGGCGTTCCAGTGCAATCCGGCGCGCGCCGCTCCGTCGCTGACGTCAAGAAGAGCTTCGGCTGATACCACGACGTCGAGTGCCCATAACTGTTCCCGCGTAGTTGGTTAGTGCGTATAGACCAAATGGCCAGACTCAGATCAAATACCAAGATCTCGTTAAGCGTGTTAAGTATCCGCGAACGCCGACCAGGGTTAGGCCCACCTCTCTCCTAGGTGGTCTCAACCTGCCCTGTCGCTCCGCCATAAAGTAACAGTCGGGGGCCGTCAGGAACCCAGGCCCACCTCTACCGGGATGGAGCCACCTGTCCTTTCAGCCCCCTCATCAGAATCACTTGCGGGTACTCAACGAGCCGACCCGACTTTAGTCACCACATGTGTCATGTATATAAAGTATATAGTATATACCCGTGATCACCTCCCGAAGTGATCACGGCCCCGTAGTATAGCATGGCAGACGGACAAGAGTGTAGGGCCACTGATGGAACACTAGCATCCTATACTAAGTAGTAGGATAGCAGGTAAGGGTAACAACTGTAGCAACAATGAGAGGCTATGCAACAGAATGGGATTAACGGAAAGCAGTAACATGCTACACTACTCTAATGCAAGCAGTATAGAGAAGAATAGGCGATATCTAGTGATCAAGGGGGGGGGCTTGCCTGGTTGCTCTGGCAAGTAGGAGGGGTCGTCAACTCCGTAGTCGAACTGGGCAGCAGCAGCGTCGGTCTCGTAGTCTACCGGAGAGAAGAGGGGGGGGGAGAAACAGTAAATAAAATGCAAACATAAGCATGACGATGCATGACATGACAAAGCGTGTTGCTAGGTGTGCCCTAACGCGGCAGTAGGTGGTACCGGCGAAGGGGGGGCATCCGGGAAAGTATTCCCGATGTTTCGCATTTTCGGACAGATAAACGGAGGGGGAAAGTTGCGAGTTCGATACGTTAGGGATGTGTGGCAGACGAACGGGCTGCGTATCCGGATTCGTCTCGTCGTTCTGAGCAACTTTCATGTATAAAGTTTTTCCATTCGAGCTACGGTTTATTTTATATTAAATTTTAAAGATTTAAATTATTTTTAGAATTTAATAAATTAATTTAATTCAAAATTTAATTAATGCATCAGCATGACGTCAGCAGTCAACGTTGACCGTTGACCTGGTCAACCTGACAGGTGGGTCCCACCTGTCAGGGACTGTTAGCTAATTAACAGTAGTTAATTAGGTTCATTAGTTATTAGGTTAATTAATCTTAATTAGTTAATATTAACAGGATTAATTAAGTTAATTAATTATATTATTTATTTATTTATTTATTATTATTATTATTTTTAATTTTTTTTATTAAAACGTTCTCTGGGCGAAACGTTCTCTGGGCGGGGCCCATGTGTCATAGGCCCAGCAGGGCATAACGGGCGCACGGGCGTTAGGGCGTTGCGGGCAGAGCCCCATGAGTGTGCGAGCGTGCGGGCGCTGGCCCGGGCGTGGCCAACGGGGCGGCTGGGCGACGGCGGCAAGGCGGTGGAGGCAGGACGACGGGCAGCACGAAGGGGAACGGGCGCAGGGCGCCGGGTGAACGGCCGCGGCCGTGCGTGCGCGTGTGGGCGGGAGAGACGGGGTCGTCGGGGCAGCGTCGCCCCGATTGGATCGGGTGAGTGGGGGGAGAGAGCGAGAGGGGGTGGGGGAGTGGGGGGGTGGATCGGGCTAGGGTTTGCTGGGGGTGGATAAGGGGAGAGTGGGGGTGGGCCGGCCGGCTGGGCCCTTGCCCAGTTGGGCTGGCCAGCTGGGCCACAGTTGGCCCAGTTGGGGGGGCTTCTCTTTTCTTTTCTTTTGTTTTCTGTTTTGCATTTCTTTTATTTATTTCTCTTTTCTGTTTTATTTTATTTTAAATTATCTAGGAATTTTATAAAAATGTGTTTATTACACCATATTTACTTATCCAAAATATGGCACCTCCCGAACATTTTGTTTTAAATTTTGAAAAACTTTTATTGTTGATATTAATTGAATTTAAATTATGAAACGGTTTTGAATCATCGCACGGTTAACAACAGTAACCAAAGTGACGTGGCCTGATTAGCGTGGGATTACTGTAGCATGATTATCCGGGCGTTACATCCTGCAACAAAACCCTTGTTGCAAAATGTCTTCTTCTCTGATTTTCCGCAACAAGACCCATGTTGCAAAACCATTTCTCTAATTTCTCGCAACAAAATCTTTGTTGCAAAAATTCCAACAACATCTCCCGCCGCTGTGTCTAATTTTTTGCAACAAGACCCTTGTTGCAAAAATTGTAACAGCTTCTCCGGCCGCGTCGTACACTTGCACAGTCGTCGTTCACTGCCACCGTTCTGCAACAACGTCGTTGTTGCAGAAAACATGTACGGGAGGTGTTGTTGCAAACAACGACACAGGGCCGAGCGTGTAGTGGACTTGGACGTATGTGCGTGGTGATGTGGTTGCTACCTGCCTCGGTGGTGATAGGAGGGCGGCGAAGTTCATGGTGCTCCATGACCGACATGGCAGATCTCGCTGACATGGCTGACATGGCGGATCTCGTCGGTGGGGAGGTGTTTGGAGGCGGAAATCCAACATGGATACGCTGGCAGCGATGACGTACAGGCGGCGGTGCTCGGTTTAGCCGCCGTCGCCCTCCCTTGTCCGTGCGCTGCAGGATCTAGCCATGTTCGGTTTGCAACAAAAGGCTAATTGCAAACCCTATTCCTGAAACAAATCACTAGTTGCAGAAACGTCAAGACAAAAGGGGTCGCTCTCCATCGTCTGATTAACAGTGCATGGGACGGACAGGGAGGCGGCGGACACTCACAAAAGATTGGTCGGCCGAAGGTAAACGTTTCCTTTTTGTTTTGAACTTTTTTTAGTCTGGGAGTTGGGGCATGGAATTTCTTGACAACATATGTTCGGTGGCAGTAAGAAAATAAAAGTACATTCAGCAATGGTGTCATCCAATTTACGTTCCATTTGACCCAAAAATCGAAAAGCAGAGTGGTCTGGGTTAACAGAACGAGGTGCTCAGCGTCACTATGATATGAGCGTGCATCGAATTTCAAGTCCCACGGGCCAAACCGTCGCGCAGTTGACTTCTTGTCTGGGTTTGGGGTTGCCCAGGGAGTGCGAATTTAGGGGCAGTTTGGTTCGTGACCTGGGTTGCATGTCTGGCAAAAAATTGTGCCTGAAAATAGCCTGGAGAGCAGTTATTTTTCTGCCTGATCAGACATGCCTGACTGTGAAGCGTTTGATTGATGGCCTCGGGCCGATAAGATGTACTCCCTTCGTCCCAAAATTCTTGTTTTAGATTTGTCTAGATACGGATATATCTAATATTAAAATGTGACTTGATACATCCGTATTTAGACAAATCTAAGATAAGAATTTTGGGACGGAGGTACTAATCGGACTAAAAAACGCCACATCACATGCTAATTAGTAGTCCCAGGCTGCTGCTGCTTTCGGCGGGCAGGAAAAAAGAACACCTGGTCCAGGCTTTTTTCTTTGAAGTTACGCCTGGCCCAGGCTAATGAACTTGCCGGGCATCAAGCCAGGCTAACCAAGTTAGATTGTACGTCCAGGCTGCTTCACACTTATTCAGGACACCAAGCAAACAACTACCAGGCACATCTCAGGGAGGCTCCAGGCAGGCGGGTATCCTGGGTGTCGTTTTGGGCCTTAGGATGTGCATCCCGTTAGTGGGAAATACGAGATGTCCAGTAATGGGCCGGCCCAGCATCGCTGGCGTCCAGCAAAAATGCTCCAAAAGAAACGTGAATACCGCGCTACTATTTTGCAAAATGTGGGAATCGAACCAGCATGCCAACGCTAAAAACACAAGCTACTAACCACCCGAAATCACTAATTAAGGAGTATTCGTTGCAAAGAACACTTCACTTTTCCAGGTCGCGACAAGTGACGCACATGCAGCACGCCACTTGTCACAACCTGGGAGTTTTTTCTTTTTTCATAGGTCCATTTATTTAAAACGTTTTATCTCTTAAACCGTGCATCCAAATCTCGAACGGTTTTCACTATTGGATTCCTCGCGTCGAGATCTTCAAAACTAGATCCAATGTTGATAGGTTTTGACAAACATTTTTTTCATAAAAAACCGAACGAAAAAAACCAGGCAAAAAACGAACTGGAAGCACGGTTTTTTTCCCTTTCCGAAAGAGGCACGCCCGTGCCTCTCGCGAAATTACAATTGTGCCTCTCGTCGAAGGAAAAAAAATAGAAAACCCGTTTTTTTTCCGTTTCCGAGATGCACGGCCGTGACTCTTGCGAAAGCACAACCGTGCCTCTCGCGAAAGCAAACCGTGACTCTCACGAAAGAAAAAAAAACAGAAAACGAGTATTTTTTCCCTTTCCAAGAGGCAAGGCCGTGACTCTCGCGAAAGCACAACCGTGCCTCTCGCGGAAGCAAAACCGTGACTCTCGCGAAAGAAAAAAAAACAGAAAACGTGTTTTGTTTTTCCCTTTTCGAGAGGCATGGCCGTGACTCTCGCGAAAGCACAACCGTGCCTCTCGCGGAAGCAAAACCTTGACTGTCGCGAAAGAAAAAAAAACAGAAAACAAGTTTTTTTTCGTTTTCGAAAATCACGGCCGTGACTTTCGTGAAAGAAAAAAAAGAAAACGCGTTTCTTTCACGAAAAAAAAAATTTCAAAAACTTTTTTTGATCGAAAAGCTAAGGAAGACCGGGGGAAAAACAAAACGTCAAAAAAACCAAAAAAAAAACATTTCAAAAGCAGAAAACGCGTGCGGAAAAAAAAATCCAGAGGGAGCGTCCAGAGCGCGACACGTGGCGAATGGCTGAGAGCGCGCCAAGTGGCGCTGATCGTTGCGAGACTCCCGAAGGAGCGCTCGTTAACTAGTTGCTCTCCTAACCACCACACCCCCATCGCTTTGATGTCATTAATTGAAAACACGCTATTTGACCATTTTTCCGATCCCAGTATATTTGGGGAAAAATCGTAAATATTAAAAAGATTTCACGAATTCTTAAAAGGTTCATCTATTTCAAAAACAGTTCATGGCTTTTCACAAAACAAATTCATAAAATCGAAAAAAGTTCATCGATTTTGAAAAAATAAGTTCAAAAATCTGAAAGGAGTTTTCTGAATTTTGAAAAAAGCTCACGGATTTGAGAAAAGTTCATGGATATAAAAAAGGTTCGTCAATTATGATAAAAAAGTTCACAAATTTGAAAATTGTTCACCAAATTTTGAAAAAAAGGTTCACGGATTTGAGAAAAAGTTCATGGATTTAAAAAAAGTTCACCGATTTAGATAAAAAAAAATTCACAAATTTGAAAAGAGTTCACCGAATTTTGAAAAAAGGTTCTCAGGTTTATAAAAGTTCAGCAATTTCGGTAAAAAAGTTCACTAATGTCAAAAAGGTTCACTAGTTTTCAAAAAAGGTTCACAAATTCGAAAAAGTTCATCAATTTTGAATAAATAGTTCACGAACTGGGAAAAAGCTCACTGGTTTTTTTAAATCATGTATTTAAGAAAAAGAAAGAAAGAAGGAACAAGAAAAAAAGGAAAAGGAAAAATAAAGGAAAAAAGAAAAAGAAAAAAGATGTCATAAACGGAGAAAGGATGTGTCAAATCAAATGAGGGTAGTTGTGTAGTTGGTAACCATAGCTAACGTGAAAGGAGGAGGCACAGTTTTTTGCAATTTCGAACAGACAAAAGGGCGCCCTGTACTAATTTTTTTTTTGAGACAACGCCCTATACCAAATGGCCTGTATTCGGCGGACTCGCTGAAGGGCGAGTGAGCTGAGCCGTCCCACTAGTGCGGGAGGCCACAGCCTCTTTTTCCTATTTATTTTTACGTCTTCTGTTTTCTTTTCGTGCTTTTAATTTTGTACTTTTGTTTATACTTTGAAATATCATATATATATATATATATAAACATTTGAAAAATGTTGAAGAAGTATTTAAAAAATGTAGAATAAGCATTTAAAATATTGAACAAGTATTTAAAAAAATATTGATCATGTATAGAAAAATATTAAACAAGTATTTTAAAAAATGTTGAACACGTATTTGAAAATTGTAAGTATCTGAAAAAGGTTGACCAAGTATTTAAAACATGTTGAACATATATATTAAAATGTTTAACAAGTATTTTAAAAATGTTGAATAGGTATTTTAAAAATGTTGAACAAGTATTGGAAAAAACTGTTGATCATGTACTCCCTCCGTTCCTAAATATTTGTCTTTCTAGAGATTTCAACAAGTGACTACATACGAAGCAAAATGAGTGAATCTACACTCTAAAATATGTCTATATACATTCGTATGTGGTAGTCCATTTGAAATCTCTAAAAAGACAAATATTTAGGAACGGAGGGAGTATATAAGAATGTAGAATGAAAAACAAAATGTAGTGGATTCTTATCATAGGTTTGTCTCTTTACTTTTCTTTCCACAACACGCATGACTGCCTCAGCATTGCCCTTGTTCTTCTGCACACCAGAGAGAGCTATAGGCCTAACTGAATGGAAGGCATGCTGTCAGAACTATTCCAATGGAGGTATTACTTGATCATTTGATCTTTGTTTCTGGCTAGTTCATTAGTGCAATTGGTTTTCTTTTCGAGCTGCCATTGCTACCAGATGACCAGCTTGTTGCACAAACTTTTACTGTGGATACCTCAGCTTTAGCTGCAAGCTCAACCATGTGCTCCGGAGTGTGACGACCTGACTGCCACAGGGATCGAGATCACACCAGGGGAGAGAGAAGGTAGATGAAAGGGGACGAGACTTGGAGAGGAAGAAGATGAGAGACAAAGAACAACAGGTGAGATTCAGATACATGCTCGTTCATGCCAACTCCTCTCTTCGGTTCAGCTTAAATACCAACACGCTGCCAGCCTGGCCATAGGCCACACACATTCACACGTGTTAAAATTATGTGCTTAACATATGTGTACAAGTTGTGCTATTTTTTTTAGAAAAGGAGGATGACCCCCGGCCTCTGCATCTGGGCGATGCATACGGCCACTTTATTTACAAGTTGTGCTATAGTTTAAATTGTAATTAGCGGACAGCTAGGTGATTGAGTCAGTACATGTGTAATCTGAAATTATTATATGTATGGTCCCATGGGTAGACTAGAAATAAGCTGTAAGCTAATTAAGTTACAGATCACGAGAGGGAAGGTCCGAGCCGTGCGCGTCGCAGTGGTGGAAGCGTTGTTTGATGGTTTAGAGCATCTACAGCCGGACTTGACAAATCCGACCCCTCAAACATCCGGGCACGTCCGTCGACAGTGACCGGTCACACCACAAATAATTGATTCCGCATATGGATACCTCAAGTACAAACTATTACATGCAACGTAAACCTAATATTAAGCAGAGCCCGTCCAGGTCTGCCGTGTCCATGTCCGGCAGCCGGCTCCGCCCCTCAGAGTGTGGGTCCGCTCGCCGGCGAGGTAGAGTAGGACATTGGACACGACCCGACACATGGGACTCAAGGCGCCACCGTCTCCCATTGCCCTATTCCTCCTCGTCGGAGGCCGTGATGGATCCGTCCTGGGAGGAGCTGCCAACATCCACCATGACACGGGTGCGGCGCGCGGGGTTGCAGGCCATCCGTCGGGGCGCCGGAGAATGCGACTTCACCTCTCCAACGTCCACTGCTGCGAGGGCCGGCACCGCCTCCCGCGCCCACTGCGTCGCCGAGCATGCCGCGCCATGTTTTTGTCGGACGACGCCTATGGTGCGTCTGTGGCCTCGACTCGTCAACAGAGGGGTTGCACGTCATCCACCGCATTCGGACACCAGACGGACCGCAGCGCCTCCGGTGAGGCAGTGACGGCATACCTAGCGCCGGATCCATGCCATTTGGGCGGATACAATGGATTCCCGACGGAAGGAGTCCGAGCGTTGCCTCGCAGGGGCTTCCTCCCAGGAGTGGCCGAGCGCAAGCCGGACAACCATCTCCTCCTCGGGGCCGCGTGGGATGAGCTCAGGGTCGACAGTTCTGGAGGTGAAGGACTCGAATCCGTTGCCCGCCATGTCAGAGAAGGCTAGAGATCGCCGGAGGGGAGCTTGGGTTGCGGAGTGGAGTGGAGTTAAATCGCTAGGCTTTGCTCTGACACGACGAACACGTCCGAGTATTTTATATCCGCCTTATATTTGGGTTAGATACGAGGGATGCCAGTCAGCCCGGCCGTTTAAGGGCTGTAACTTATTGACTGTATCACGTTATATATAGTCTACAGAAGGTAAAGCACGAGACGTTGCACGAGACAAATGTGCAACTCCCTTGAAGTAGTACTGTCATATGCTACCCGGTGTTTCTTCTTAAAAAAAAGGTTACCCGTGAATTATCTTGCACAGCACCAGACGTGACACGATACTATTAGTTTATACTACTATATGAGTGGTAGTACGTACGTGCTTGGTCGTTGAGTCCTTAAAAGTAAAAAAAATTCAATCAACAAGGCCGGCAATTAAGAAAGGAGCAAAGGAGACTGATGTTAAGAGAGTAGCAAAGCAGTACGTAGGAAGGGAATGGCCGGCCGCGGAGAGGAGCTGAAGCTGCTGGGCATGTGGGCGAGCCCGTTCGTGGTGCGGGTGCAGATCGCGCTCCGCCTCAAGGGCCTCAGCTACGAGTACGTGGAGGAGGACCTGCAGAGCAAGAGCGAGCTGCTCCTGAGGTCCAACCCTGCCCACGCCGGCAAGGTGCCGGTGCTCATCCACAACGGCAAGCCCGTCTGCGAGTCGTCGGTCATCCTGCGGTACATCGACGAGGCCTTCTCCGGCTCCGGGCCCTCCCTCCTCCCCGCCGACCCCTACGGCCGAGCCGTCGCTCTCTTCTGGGCCGTTTTCGTCGACGACACGGTAGGTGCATACATAATGCTTGCTACCTCACCCTCACATGGCCGCGTTCATGTATATACCGTTTTCAGTGCAGCTGTTGAAGGCGCGGAGCCAGGCGTTGAGAGGCGAGACGGTCGAAGAGAAGGAGGAGGGGAGGAAGAAGGCGGCCGTGGCCATGGAAACCTTGGAGGGGGTGTTGATGGAGTCCAAGGCGAGGTTCTTCAGCGGCAGGGATGTACCCGGCTACCTAGACATCATGCTCGGCGGCCTCCTCGGCTCGATGCGCGCGACGGAGGAGATGTGTGGGCTCCAGACCTTCGACCCGACCACCACGCCGCTCCTGGCCGCATGGGCGGAGCTCTTCTGCGCGCTGGACGCGGTGGAGCTAGTCATGCCGCGCGTCGAGAGGCTCGTCGAGTATGCCGAGGCGATGCAGCAGCCTCGCACCGCCGTGTCCAGCACCACCAACTGAGGCCTAACAAGCTCGCCTCCGGTCTTCACGCGCGTGTTATTTACTTCTTGTGCAATCAGCGTAGCTTGTTCAGAAACTAATAGTGCTCTCAAATTCTTGTATGGATTATATTTTTTAGTATTTTTTAAAGTTTACTGTTCATCAGGTGCGGATGAGCCGGGCACCGAATTGAATATCTGACGCTCGTTTTGGCTCTTGGATGCATGCATCCAAGATGAACAGTAAATTCATTTAAAATAGTAAAACAAAATATGAATTACTTTGTGATACTAGATACTCAGGTGCATGAAGTCGGTGCCAGTTTCGTGGAGTGTGGACATTTCAATAGCTCTCGGAAAAAAAAGCAAATTTAGGGCTGTAAGTTTACTGTACATGTATTATTTTGACCAATTTTGTCTTTTTTTTTGCTGTGAACTCCTCGGATGTCTGAACCGCACCGCCGTGTCCAGCACCAACCGAGAGCAGATGAGCTCTGCGCGTAGTCTGTTTGTTCTGCAAATGAGGGTGGCTTGTCAAGAAAATAATGCTCTCATTTTGTATGGATAAATATATATTAAAGAAACAGTAAAATGGGGCTAGCTACGCCTCGGCTCAGCATTTTGACGCTATCATCCGTCCGATCATAGTCACAAGCGGCTCAGATCTCCTAGTCCTCCCGCAACATCAATATGCGCCTGGGTTACCGAGCCACTTTGCACGACTCAGGCAGACCAAACAACTTGAAAGGGCTGCTGCTCCACAGACCGATCTGGATGTGCTCACGTTAACCGGGCTTTCACGTAACTAGATGACCTGTCGCGCCATTTGGCGCGCGAGACAAATTTGAAGCAAGAACTAAAAGACTACTTTATTTTTTTTCTAGCAGACAATGTTGATGTATACTCTTTTGTGAAGTGTCGTGGATCTGCATAAAAATATTTTTTTCTCATTTGTAATGTCGTGCTCAAATTTTTTATTCAAATGGCAAGCAAATAAATTTCTTTACTTAGGCTGGAGGCTTGCATGGAATATTTCTTTCTTGAATGCGGATCAAATCATCAATATGCCACAGACAGAAGGGAAACCAAATAGCAACGACGAACAATTCAGTTTGCGATTAAGGAAAAGAATTGCTGAATTTCAAACCCGAAAGAAGGAAGCACTAAGTTAGTTTCTGCAAAATAGGAAAATTTGTATTGTTCTAACACTAATAGATTACAGAACAAAATCTGTCCAATAGAAAATTAGGCTTGATGCACTCAATACGCTTTAACGGGCAATAGTGTGGATGGCCTTAGGACTGCACAATCTCTAGGAAGCTATCTATTTATGAACAGAGGTGGTATGAAACAGAGACATGGTCCATGATTTAATCTGTTGATACTAATTACAGCAACATGCACCTGGAGCAAGAGGGGGCACAATCTCGTGTTGTTGCTCTCTGAAATAGAGAACACTTTTATATCGCTCAACATGGTGGCTGAAGTAGTATGTTCGACTGGTGGTGAGAAGGATGACCCCGGCTCCCAGCTCACTACACACCGAAAATTGGTAACTTATTTCTAGGATCAAACCATTTGGAAGCTCTGTATTATACAATAAAAAAACCGAAAACAAGTTTCACAATGGCAACCTAATTAAGAACATGCTCTCCTCAGTCACATAATCATTTAATGAAAAAAGAGAAAGGATCTAGAGCACATCACACAAGTCTACTGTGATCAGGAGCAGACAAGAACAAGGGACATTCATATTTCATCATCAATACCTCCTACACTATACACAACCTGTAAAAAATATAAAACTTAAAATGTTGTGAAACCAAAAGAAAGCACACTGTAAAGAGATGTAAAAGGGACATGCTCGTTAAACTTTACAATCTCTTCCAAGGATTTTTTTATGAAAAGAAAATGTAATGAGTCTCATTGTCAAGAAACTCGTGATTCTCAATAACAGACCATGATATTAATTTCTGAAGTAACATAATACAAGCTGTACCTTCAAATGTTGCTTGTAGTCGCTTTCTTTTAGAATTTCCTTCATTGACAAGCTTATCCCTGAAAAGTTGGCAAGAAAATCAATTTCATAAGTGAATCTTGTGCAAACCAGGAAGAAACAGAATCAAGACACCAAAAGAGAAAACTGGGACAATCAACCCCCACTTTGTACATGACCTTGCACTTCGCCGGTCCTACAGAATAACAGCGTGCAATGAATGAATAGGAAGATTGATCTTAGCTGCACACACAAAAATATTTGTTGGAAGAACTTTTTGCAGGGTAGCGGATTTTCTTGCTTAAAATTTAATGAGAGTGAACAAAATCTAGAAACAAAAAGTACATCACTAAGTTGCGTGTTTCCATGGAGCAGCCGCTGCTTCCCTTTGAGCCACCATAGCCACTGTTTACACATGTGCAGGTTGCCTCTGTCAACAACTCTTATTATCCGCACCTTCCTAGTTCTGAAATTAAAGGAATGGAGCACATAGTTTAAAGATTTAAGAGAATAGTAAACAACTGCAGGTTTCAAAGGTGTGGTAAATTTAACTTGCAAATTTGCATATGTAGACACCCTATAATGTAAAGGATGGCAGTGCCAAAATAACTAAGATACATGCTCTTATCTTATACGCTTTAAAACTTGAGAACATGATTGCCGCGGCTTGCCGCGGCGTGTGTATTTTTGTGGGAAAACATGGTAATATGTGCAGAAGTAAAGAACAAATCGCGTGGATGCTTGTTGGCATGTATAAAATCATAAGAGCATGACGGGAGAACCATGATCATGAAATCAAAATAGATGGATTGCTAGTGCAAGAAGAGAGTTCAGTTATCACCTCAGCTCACCTGGGAAGAAACAGCAACTTCCATTTCCAAAAGAAAGATATACCTGCATCAACAATTCTTGATCTGTCAAGAATCCCAACAAGGGGAAGTAAGAAAATACCACAAAGATGAAAATGAACAAAAGAATACATACACGTGTGAAGCTGCTGATAATGGAAGTTGACTATCAATAATGTTGTCAGGTTGCTCTTGCTTTCATTCTACTGATGTCCTCTATAGTACCTCGACCACCGAGCAAGTTTGGAAATGGCCAATATTTGTTTTTCTTGTGAAACATTCTTTGAGATCCCCACATTCTAATTTCCACGAATCATTCAGGTAATCTCCGGACTGATAAAATTGCATATTAAAATCATGCTTTAGATAAACTGATTGAAACATTGAGAGAAATCAAAT
Source organism: Triticum aestivum (assembly GCF_018294505.1). Taxonomy (NCBI): domain Eukaryota; kingdom Viridiplantae; phylum Streptophyta; class Magnoliopsida; order Poales; family Poaceae; genus Triticum; species Triticum aestivum. Next base: position 25,364,069 of record NC_057808.1, read on the forward strand.
AATAGGTGCAGCAGTAGCAACCTATCATGCTTCTCCCTATCTGTCAGCAGATCCAACCACCACAAGGTCCAATCAGAAGCCCCAACTCACTTGCAATTTACAATCCATTTCCTACATCAAATTAGAGAAATAAACTGGAATCACCGGACCACCAACTATAACAATCAGTGTTATAGATTTCTTCACTTATGTGAAATAGGAATTTCATATTGTTCCTCTTGCAAATCAGGATAAAGCACTGCATGCATTTAATAAACTTTCATGTACGGAAAATTAGAGAATGCGCAGGGTCGCTAAGAGTCATCTATTACTATTAGCACAGCCACAAAAGTGCAATTATTCATAGAATATTAGCATAATTATGTGGCAAATGTTCTCTTAACTAAATACGTTGGATTTCACAAATTTAAAGCTGCAAGGAGAGGAATGGATGGATGAATCGCAAGAGGAAATGGAAGTACGAGTCCTTCAGATGCATGGAAGAAAGGCAAACTGGAAGACCACAAACACAATACGTGTCGCTCCATTAGAACTAACCTGTGAATCAAATCTTTTAGAATCAGTATATCTGTAAATCTTATGACTGAAAGAAGGGCCATGCCTGTGAAAGCTTCTCCAATGACAATGCCTGACACAAAATTCCTCTCCATGGGATGTAGCTGATAGGTGTGATATACACAAATTTCCTCTCCTTGCAGCGGAAGACAATGTTAAGATAGGGAGAGACCGCAACACCAACAAATTCTGCAAATAAAGAAAGATTAGTCGTGAATAGAGCATCCATGTGAATCAAAACTCAACAATAATCCCCTAAGCCTTTTCATTCTTGCAACCTATGTACACCCAGAGAACAAAAGAGTACTCATATCATACTGAAAATGCATGTAAGATTATATCTACATGCACACATATATCTTCAACCGAAGCAAAGCAACTCATACATTGCACATGATATCCCTATAAGGATGTGCCAAGAATATCGAGAATTAATATCAAGCAAGGAAAAAAGCACGAGTTCCAGATTTAGTGAGGTGAGACAGGGTTGACCTGTAACTCACCAATCATTGAAAGAAAACTTACATGTAAATTAGTTTGTGCCTGCTGCATCATACAAATGAAAATTGTAACCAACTTCCTCCCTGAAGTAACATCCACATCCAAACTCTGGAATCAAATCAGAAATTAAGATGGGAGAGGAACGAAAAATAAATAGATGTGAATGATCTTCACAGAAAACGAAAGAAATCACACTTGCAGGATGGAGGAACAGTGTGGAGGAAGATCTCACCATGTACTCACGCCCTCTGCTCGCCATTCACGCGGGTAGGAGGAGGCACCAGGACGGGGGCAGGAAAAGATGCAGCCTAGCACCAGCCTAAAGAGCGTGCGCTGCCGGTGGAGCCCAGGCCTCACCCTTTCCTGCTCCTCCCACAGCGGCGACCTCCACCCGATCTGGCATCGGTCGATCCACCGCCGGGACGCCCGGATCTCCTCTTCCTCCAAATCCGGGGCTGGCTTGCATGGGGGAGAGAGGGGTTAGAGAGAGAGAGAGAGAGAGAGAGAGAGAGAGAGAGAGAGAGAGAGAGAGAGAGAGAGAGAGAGAGAGAGGAGGGCGACGAGGAGGGGAGGCGAGTGGGACGGGAGGCGCCCGCATCTCTCCTCTTCCTCTAGATCCGGGGCTGGCTTGCACGGGGGGAGAGAGGGGTCAGCGAGAGAGAGAGAGAGAGGAGGGCGACGAGGAGGGGGAGGCGAGTGGGACGGGAGGCGGCGGCGAGGGTTTCTCCAGGGGAGCGGCTGCGATTTATACCCCTGCACGTAAAAAGACTAAAATGCCCTCGGCGGGGTTTAAAATTTACAGGCGGTGGCACCAATTTAGGGGCGATGTGGAGGGCTTCGTTTTAGGGGCGACGTGGAGGGGTTCATTCTGACTAGCAGTATAGGAGGGTTTATATGTTCAATGGGCTGTGAATGTATGCGAAATTGTCCTAGCGTCGTTGCTTCTCCCTTTTCCTTCGCCCTGAGGCCTCGGCTATGCTCACTCGGCCGCCTCCTTTTCCTCTCCCATGACTCCATGACCGTGCGTGCGCCCTCGCCGCGGCCCGCTCCTCCTCTGTTCGCCGACAACCAATTCCTTTCGAGCATCCTCGTTCCGTGCCGTCTCTTCGCCCTCCAAGGCACGCTTAGTCTGGCATCAGTGCTTCGCATGCTCTAGCATCCTCCAAGGCATGCTCACCTTGCCCAGCCCACAGTCAACAAAGGATTTCTGTTTGAAAGCAATGCAACGTCGTATGGTCAAACTCAATAGCCTGAAATTGCCAACAACACTTAATAAATAAAGGCTGGCTCAAGATTGCATCCTTGCACAAGCAAAGAAGATATTTAGAACATCAACGGGTCTAGAAAGAAGAAAGAAGATATTTAGTAATATCACGAGCAAATTAATAATGGGGTAGAAGAATGGTTTGTAGGCAGGGGCAAGCATAATACATGATAATCATGCCCCTACGTAGGCAGAGAGAGAGAGAGAGAGGGAGAGAGAGATTAATCAGCGGCCAGGTTACAACCTCTCCACACCACAATGGCAACCAAGCATATCTTAAAAAAGAATCAACACTAGAAACAAAAACACAAATGAGAAGATAATGCCAAACAACTACAAATCAATGGATCGTTTTAGTTTTAGTTATTTATATCAAGAAATGGATCGATTTAGTTTTTTTATCAATGTTTGGCAGACGCCAGCATGCACAAGCAAACAACAACAACGACAACAAAGGCATTATCAAAGTAGTTGGCAAGTGACTAGCAATCGAGCACATGCAATGCACGTATCAACCAATATGTAGCATGTTGGCTCACTAAACAACATACCAAAAAGCAAAGCCACGTATGAACTCAGAATAATCAAAAGGAACATGTTGGAAGCACACAAAATCCATACATGTTTACAGTTACATAATCACTAAGAATACAAACTGATAAACCATGAATTTACATGTGTTCTACCCAAAAATTTTTAACTATTGATCTAACTTTTGCATAGCCATGATGACCCTTTTCAGTCTCTTGAGAGGAAGACTAAGTAACTGAATAAAGGACATTTCAAATAAAAAATTCCAGTGAAAATGATCCATCAATGGCATCAGATACATCATGAAGAACTAAGGTTGCTCGATGCGTGACACATCTTTACATAAATATTTTGATAAAGCTATCTGAACCCAACTCAAAGAAAACAATAACTCCAAAGAACCCAGCTTGCAACAAGGGGACTGCGCTAGCAATCCTAAAGATATTTATTCAGATAACAAACAAGATGATATGTTGTTGAAGTTTTCCAGTTTGAATTAATAGTCCATCACTCTTTCTCTGTTTACCTTTTGCAATTGTTGGCAGATATAACTAATGATGTGATGATTTAGCGAAAACCTTTCAGGAAAAAATGAAGTGTTTATTGTGTTCCAAATGCAGCGATGAAGATCAAAATACACATTGCTCTTAATTCTCATCGAAAGATAGTCTATTTAACAAAAAAATACAAGAGAGAAACAGAAGAATGAGGTAAAGTTGTTTTGGTATCCTCTTACTATAGCTTGAATTGCGTAGATCCTTCAGTACAAATTGTGAGTGGAATCAAGCATATTTTCCTTGGCATGCTTCCGGCTTATGTCTTGGTCAACATACTTGAAACAAGTAGACTAATTTGTTTTAATGACATTAAGATATACTATTTCAACAATATCGGTCATACACTTAGCATGACTCCTCAACAGTTCTCCATTAAGAATTTATATTTCTCAAATTTGATCAAATTTCTTTTCCTTTCTTCTGATTTAGCAATGAATATTAGAATATATAAAACTAACTCATACAATATATAATAACCCATCTGCGTACTGGTAGAATATCTTAAGGTATCTTCTTAATAGCTTTGTTTGGCTCAATAGTTCATGGACATCAAGTGCTCATTTTTTGAAGTTTGTATTATGATGTAGCTTTGTTATTGGGATATAATTGGGGTTATTTCATTGCAAGCACTTTAAATACAACTAGGACCTCTACTCTTTTTGTTGGTTGTAGATTAGCATTTCGTGCCTTTGGTCGCATTGGTTTAGTGTTCAAGGCATGACAGCCAGGCAATGCTCAAGGCCTGCCATGGCAACGAGCATTTTCAACTTCAAATTAAACCTAGCTATGAGAACCAACTATATATTTTTGTCCAAAAATAGAAGCAACGGTCAATTTTTCCTTGAAAACATAAGGAAATTTAGACTCCATTGACTTTTAGATCAATATATATGTGTACCCAACTAGGTTGAACTAATTACCAAGACTCTTATTGTTCACCCTTTGTATGATGTGTCCTCTTGAAGTATAAATTAATTAGCTAACATTGTGTCCCTCTACAAAATTGATGATGAACGAGCTAAGCTTCTTCACTTGCAAAGAATGTAACTTTGGTAACACCATTTTGTGTTGTTGGTTAATTTTTATTTGCCACACATCATTGTATGACGTCTTCATGAATACAACATCTATCTATTGGGTTTATTACAGCCCATCTTCTTCAAATAATTTAATGTTTTCTAATTCGAAGTTTCTGTGTTGAACCAATAATTTTTTTTACAACAATTTGTAACTGGAAGTCCCGCCGCAACACGCGGGAATCATCTAGGTTTTCCATAATTTTTGGAGTAGCAGAAGTATGGTAGTTATCCAGATCATTACAGACTGTTCTGTTTTTGACAGATTCTGCTTTCAATGCATAGTTTGCTTGTTTTCTAGTTTCTATGGCTTATATTGCTCAATATAAATTGTGGAAATGATATGCTATAGTAGGCATTGTGTGAGAACAATTATGAATCTTGTCTTTGACAGTACCAAAAGTGAAATGATTTGCTCTTTATCATAGTAACCTATCTCACAAAGTTCCGTTAAGTTTTGTGTGATTGAAGTTTTCAAGTTTTGGGTGAGATGACGATATGAGGAGAATAAGAAGTGACAAGACCCTAATATTGTGGATGCCCAAGGCACCCCAAGTTAATATCCAAGGAAGATGCAAGCAACTAAGCTTAGGGATGCCCTGGAAGGCATCCCCTCTTTCGTCTCCAACATTATCGGTAACCTCACTTGGAGCTATGTTTTTGTTCGTCACATGATATGAGTTTTGCTTGGAGCGTCATTTTATTTTAATTGTATTTGCTTTATGTTATTTAGAATAATTTTTTGCATATTTTATTTCAATAAAAGTGGCATTGATAGCCTTTACTATGCTTATTTTACAAGTCTACATGTTGCTGTTTGAAAACAGAAAGTTTACCGCTGTTGCAAAAATTCCCTAGAAAAGTCAGAATGTGATAAAATGTTGAAACTTTTTGCAAATTAATCTCTGATAAATTTTCTACAGTGTGGTAGATTTTCATAATTTTGGAGTTAGATAAGTATTGATACTCTTGCATTCTTCACAGACTGTACTGTTTTGGCAGATTGCTGTTATGTTTGGATTGTTTGCATATGTTTGCTTGTTTAATGATTCTATTTGCGGATAGGAGTATTAAATATGCAGAGGCATTTAGTATGCAATGTTGAATAAGAATTTTAGTGGTTTGCTAGATAATGATAAAGTTTTTGCATTGGTTTATACTAACTTATCTCACGAGTTCTTGTTGAGTTTTGTGTGGATGAAGGTTTTTGAGATTTAGGAAAACCGTGATATGAGAGGAATTAAGGAGACACAAAAGCTCAAGCTTGGGGATTCCCAAGGCACCCCAAGATAATATTTCAAGAAGTCTCAAGCATCTAAGCTTGGGGATGCCCCGGTAGGCATCCCACCTTTCTTCTTCAACAATTATCGGTTAGGATCGGTTGAGCCTAAGTTTTTGCTTCTTCACATGTTGTGTGCTATTCTTAGAATGTCATTTTGTTTTGTTTTTGCTTGCTGTTTTAATAAAATACTTAGATCTGAAAGTTTTTAAATAAAATAGAGTCCTCAAATAGTTGCCAGGGAGGCTAAGTAAGCGGCATTCACATCCCGTCAACGAAGCTCTTTTCTATGGAATTGCTCTAGTGCTTCACTTATATCGTTTTGAGCATGGTGTGCTTTAGTATTTTTGAAGAAATTCTCTCTGAAGGAAATATTCCCTAGAGGCAATAATAAAGTTATTATTTATTTCCTTATTTCATGATAAATGTTTATTATTCATGCTAGAATTGTATTAGCCGGAAACTTAGTACATGTGTGGATACATAGACAAACAAAGTGTCACTAGTATGCCTCTACTTGACTAGCTCGTTGAATCAAAGATGGTTAAGTTTCCTAGCCATAGACATGAGTTGTCATTTGATTAACGAGATCACATCATTAGAGAATGATGTGATTGACTTGACCCATTCCGTTAGGTTAGCACTTGATCGTTTAGTATATTGCTACTGCTTTCTTCATGACTTATACATGTTCCTATGACTATGAGATTATGCAACTCCCGGATACCGGAGGAACACTTTGTGTGCTACCAAACGTCACAACGTAACTGGGTGATTATAAAGGTGCTCTACAGGTGTCTCCGATGGTACTTGTTGAGTTGGCATAGATCGAGATTAGGATTTGTCACTCCGATTGTCGGAGAGGTATCTCTGGGCCCTCTCGGTAATGCACATCACTATAAGCCTTGCAAGCAATGTGACTAATGAGTTAGTCACGGGATGATGCATGATACGTCTCCGTCGTATCTACTTTTCCAAACACTTTTGCCCTTGTTTTGGACTCTAACTTGCATGATTTGAATGGAACTAACCCAGACTGACGCTGTTTTCAGCAGACTTTCCATGGTGTTATTTATGTGCAGAAACAAAAGTTCTCGGAATGACCTGAAACTCCACGGAACGTCTATTTGGAAATAATAAAAAATCCTTGCAAAAGATGAAGACCAGGGGGCCCACACCCTAGCCACGAGGGTGGGGGGGGGGGCGCCCCCTACCTCGTGGGCCCCCTAGAGCTCCTCCGACCTCAACTCCAACTCTATATATTTGCTTTCAGGGAGAAAAAAACCAGAGAGAAAGATTCATCGTATTTTACGAGATGGAGCCGCCGCCAAGCCCTAAAACCTCTCGGGAGGGCGGATCTGGAGTCCGTTCGGGGCTCCGGAGAGGGGGATTCGTCACCGTCGTCATCATGAACCATCCCCCATCACCAATTTCATGATGCTCACCGCCGTGCGTGAGTAATTCCATCGTAGGCTTGCTGGACGGCGATGGGTTGGATGAGATTTATCATGTAATCGAGTTAGTTTTGTTAGGGTTTGATCCCTAGTATCCACTATGTTCTGAGATTGATGTTGCTATGACTTTGCTATGCTTAATGCTTGTCACTAGGGCCCGAGTGCCATGATTTCAGATCTGAACCTATTATGTTTTCATGAATATATGTGAGTTCTTGATCCTATCTTGCAAGTCTATAGTCACCTACTATGTGTTATGATCCGGCAACCCCGAAGTGATAATAATCGGGACCACTCCCGGTGATGACCGTAGTTTGAGGAGTTCATGTATTCACCATGTGTTAATGCTTTGGTCCGGTACTCTATTAAAAGGAGGCCTTAATATCCCTTAGTTTCCATTAGGACCCCGCTGCCACGGGAGGGTAGGACAAAAGATGTCATGCAAGTTCTTTACCATAAGCACGTATGACTATATTCGGAATACATGCCTACATTACATTGATGAATTGGAGCTAGTTCTGTCACCCTATGTTATGATTGTTACATGACGAACCGCATCCGGCATAATTCTCCATCACCGATCCAATGCCTACGAGCTTTTCACATATTTTTCTTCGCTTATTTACTTTTCCGTTGCTACTGTTACAATCACTACAAAACCCAAAAATATTACTTTTGCGACCGTTACTTCCATATTACTTTGCTACTAAATACTTTGCTGCAGATACTAAGTTATCCATGTGTGGTTGAATTGACAACTCAGCTGCTAATACTTGAGAATATTCTTTGGCTCCCCTTGTGTCGAATCAATAAATTTGGGTTGAATACTCTACCCTCGAAAACTGTTGCGATCCCCTATACTTGTGGGTTATCAAGACTATTTTCTGGCGCCGTTGCCGGGGAGCATAGATCTATTATTTGAGTCACTTGGGATTTACATCTGCTGGTCACTATGAAGAACTTGGAAGACGCTAAGACAACAATTTATCCCTCAAGTACGAGGGGAGCTAAGGAACTGCCATCTAGCTCTGCACTTGATTCACCTTCTGTTTTGAGTAAGCTTGCGACACCTAAACCTGCTTCTGCTATTCGTTTTGATATGTCGCATGTTATTGATGATGCCACTTCTGCTATGCATGATACATATGATGAGACTACTTCTATGCTTGATACTACTGTGCCACTTGGTGAATTTCTTGATGAACAAATTGCTAGGGCTAGAGAGAAAGAAAATATTGAAACTGATTATATTGATGAAAGTGATGATGAAGACTTGCCTGTTATTGCTGAGGGTTATGTTTTTGATAAAGAAGCTACTTTAGCTATTTTAGCTTGCAAAGATAGATATGAACTCAAGAGGTTATTAGCTAAATGGAAGCAACAATCTCTTAATGATAGAATGAAATCTGACCTTGCTTTTGCTACTTCACCTATCTGTGTTACTGATAAGGATTATGAATTCTCTGTTGATCCTGATATAATTACTTTGGTTGAATCTGATCCTTTTCATGGCTATCAATCTGAAATTGTTGTGGCACATCTTACTAAATTGAATGATATAGCCACCCTGTTCACTAATGATGATAAATCTCGCTACCTATATATCCTTATAATATTTCCGTTCTCATTAAAGGGTGATGCTAAGATGTGGTTTAATTCTCTTGATCCTGGTTGTGTGCGTAGTCCCCAGGATATGATTTATTACTTCTCTGCTAAATATTTCCCTGCCCATAAGAAACAAGCTGCTTTGAGGGAAATATACAATTTTGTGCAAATTGAAGAAGAGAGTCTCCCACAAGCTTGGGGGAGGCTTCTCAAGTTACTTAATGCTTTGCCTGATCATCCTCTTAAGAAAAATGAAATACTTGATATCTTTTATAATGGACTAACCGATGCTTCCAGAGATTACCTGGATAGTTGTGCTGGTTCTGTTTTTAGGGAAAGAACACCGGATGAAGCTGAAATTCTATTGAATAATATGTTGACAAATGAAAATAATTGGACACTTCCTGAGCCAGCTCCTGAGCCAATTCCTGAGCCTATTCCTAAACCAACTCTGAAGAAGAGAGGTGTTCTATTTCTCAGTCCTGAAGATATGCAAGAGGCAAAGAAATCTATGAAAGAAAAAGGTATTAAAGCTGAAGATGTTAAGAATTTACCTCCTATTGAAGAAATACATGGTCTTAATTTACCGCCTGTTGAAGAAATATGTGATCCTAATCCATTACCTATTGAAGAAACTCATGGTCTTGATAACACGACACATGTAGTAAAGGTAAATTCTCTCTATAGATATGATAAAGCTGAAATCTCTCCTACTAAAATTGCCAGCCAATGCTTGGATGAGTTTGATAACTTTATGGTTAAGCAAGAAGATTTCAATGCTTATTTTGGTAGACAATTAAAACAAAATGCTTATATGATTGAACACTTGGGTGATTATATGGCTAATGTTAAAGGTGAACTTAAACTAATTTCTAAACATGCTTCTATGGTTACCACTCAAGTAGAACAAGTACTTAAGGCTCAAAATAATTTGCTCAATGAAATGAATAGTAAGAAAAATGATTATGCTGTTAGAGTGGCTACTAGAACTGGTAGAATGACTCAGGAACCTTTGTATCCTGAAGGCCACCCTAAGAGAATTGAGCAAGATTCTCAGAGAAATAATATTGATGCACCTAGTCCTTCTAAAAAGAAGAAAAAGAAAAATGATAGGACTTTGCATGCTTCTAGTGAACCTATTGCTGAACCACCTGAGAATCCAAATGATATTTCTATTTCTGATGCTGAAACACAATCTGGTAATGAACATGAACCTAATGAAAATGCTAATGATGATGTTCATGATGATGCTCAACCTAGTAATGACAATGATGTAGAAATTGAACCTGCTGTTGATCTTGATAACCCACAATCAAAGAATCAACGTTATGATAAGAGACACTTTGTTGCTAGGAAACATGTTAAAGAAAGGGAACCATGGGTTCAAAAACCTATGCCTTTCCCTCCCAAACCATCCAAGAAAAAGGATGATGAGGATTTTGAGCGCTTTGCTGAAATGATTAGACCTATCTTTTTGCGTATGCGATTAACTGATATGCTCAAAATGAATCCTTATGCTAAGTATATGAAAGATATTGTTACAAATAAGAGAAAGATACCTGAAGCTGAGATTTCCACCATGCTTGCTAATTATACTTTTAAGGGTGGAATACCTAAGAAACTAGGAGATCCAGGAGTACCCACTATACCATGCTCCATTAAAAGAAACTATGTTAAAACTGCTTTATGTGATCTTGGAGCCGGTGTTAGTGTTATGACTCTCTCTTTATATCGTAGACTCGATTTGAATAAGTTGACATCTACTGAAATATCTTTGCAAATGGCTGATAAATCCACTGCTATACCTGTCGGTATTTGTGAGGATGTGCCTGTTGTGGTTGCAAACGTTACTATTTTAACGGACTTTGTTATTCTTGATATTCTCGAGGACGATAGTATGTCTATTATTCTTGGAAGACCCTTTTTGAATACTGCAGGGGCTGTTATTGATTGCAACAAAGGCAATGTCACTTTTCATGTTAATGGTAACGAGCATACGGTACACTTCCTGAGGAAACAACCTCAAGGTCGTAGTATCAATTCTATTGGAAAAATTCCATCGATTATATTTGGAGGTTTTGAATTTCCTCTTCCTACTATCAAGAAGAAATATGATATTCTTATTATTGGGGATGTGCATATCCCCGTTGAGGTAACATAGTGTTATTCGAAATTTCTCCGGTTCCATGTTATTCGGAATGAGTTTGTTAACAAGATTTGATCAACCTTGTTAGTGGATTCCTTTTGATGAGCTTGAGATGGATGAAACTAGAAGCACAACCTTCTGTACCCTCCTTTTACTTTCTGTTATTTAGTTGAAATAAAGTAAAATAGTATTTTTCTGTCTGTTTTCTGATTTATCTGTGCAATATAAAAATACCCCGAAAATAAAAGTTCTCCAAATGCCCTGAAAATGGAATATGATTTTTTCTGGAATATTTGAGAATATCTGGCACTGAGAACACAGAAGGAGGGGCAAGCACCTGGCCACGAGGGTGGAGGGAGCGCCCCTACCTCGTGGGCCCACGGTGGCCCTCCTCCACTTATTCCTGCACCCACACACTCCTTCTTCCTCCCACAAACACCAATATCCAGCTCAAGCACGAGTTCTAGCTCATTTTGCTGCGATTTTCGATCTCCTTGCTCAAAGCACCTCTCCCAAAACTGCTTGGGGAGATTGTTCCTTGGTATGTGACTCCTCCATTGGTCCAATTAGTTTTTGTTCTAGTGCTTTATTCATTGCAAATTTGTGCTGCCTAGGTGACCATGTTCTTGAGCTTGCATGTCAAATTTATATGGTTCCAAGTAGTTCTAATGATTGATATAGGCTCTAGGCACTTTTAATAGTAGTTGCTATCAATTTTGTTGAGTTTGGTTCACTTTTATTTGAAGTTACTAAAAATTTCAGAAATTTTTCAGAGGAAGAAATATGCTTAGGAAAATGTTCCATGGTGGTTCTTCGAGGAAGCAAGGACCCAGGCTTGCAATGCGTGATGCTGACGATGAGCCACCAAGGGACGCTACAGTGCGGCCTTGTGAATGGCCTTCAGAAAACTTTATGGATCGAGTGGGAATCAAGGAAGAATTTAATGCATATTTGTGTAACGCTGATCTTGTGAGCTTCGAGGCAGAGAAGTGCCGCCAATACCACTATCTCACTAGTTCATTTGTGAGGAGGTTTGAATTTTCATCTTCACGTAATTCTCCAACTGTCTTGTTTGATCTCTATGAAAAATCTTATACTATGGACTTAGAGGATTTTACCGCTGCTTGCAAACTTCCACAATGGGGTAGTGCTAGTGAACCTCGCAAATCTGAATTTAGAAATTTTCTTGCTAGTATAACTGTGGGGGAATCTAGAGATATAGCACAAGCTACCATAGGGAGCATTCATTTTCCCGCTATACATTATTTTTCTCTCTTCATAGTTAGGTGCATAAATGGTAAAGATGAAGCATGTCACATGTGTGTCCCTGATCTCAGTATTCTTAGGAGTGCTGTGTTAGGAGACAAAACTTATAACTGGGGAGCCATTGTTGCACGTAGGTTGCACCATAATAGATTTAATGGAGATTTCTTTGGAGGAATTTATGCAACCTGCTTAGCTGATTTTCTTGGTGTGGACATTCGTGAGGATGATATTGAGTTGCCACCAGTTTATCGAGAGGAATGAATCACCTCTCCGGTATCGCTTAATCTTTGACAAACGTCGTGTTGTCCGTATTACTCTCCCTGCTCCTGCCTTCTTTGATTATCAGGCAAAAGGAAGATATGTTATTACCAGAGAGGAGGTAGATGAGTACGAGAGGAGGGCGGAGCCAGCTCGCCGCCACGCTGCAGCTCAGGAGGCAATAACTACCGCAGCTCAGTACGACCCTGGCTACAACTATGGATATCCGCAAGGCCATCCGTGGCAATAAACCAACTTAGGCCAAAAGCCTAAGCTTGGGGGCGTACGTATTTCCCACCGACATTACATTTATGTTCACACACACTCGTTGCTAGATGTCGGTGCTCATACTTTTCCACTGTAATATCCATGCTAGTTATTTTTTCTTTTTTCTGCTTTCTTCTTGTGTGTTTGTTAAACTTTAAGAAAAACAAAAAAAATTTAGTGTAACTTTTAGTTAGTTTACTTTTCTTGCTATAGTAGTAATAATTAAAAAGAAAACCCAAAAAGACTTCCCATTCTTCTTTTGCTTGTTGGGAGCTTTCCCGTGTAAATAGTTTTATTTCTATTCTTTTCTTTGGGGGTCGTTAGGAGAAGACCATAATTAAAATTGTTGAAGTGGCTCCTATATGCATTATTGCTGATTTAACCAAGAGCCCATATTGCCTTGTCTTCTCCTGTTTATTGAATGCTCGCAGATTCCAGCTTAGTCCAATGCACGTGCACTCTTATTATTATTCACTTCGTTTGGTCGTGCAAGTGAAAGGCAATTATGACGATATATAATGGACTGACTGAGATGAGAAAAGCTGGTATGAACTCGACCTCTCTTGTTTTTGTAAATATGATGAGTTCACCGTTCCTGATTTAGCCTATTACGAATAAACATGTTTGCAATGACAATTAGAGATTATAGTTGCTTATGCCATGCTTGATTAGCTATGAGTTATAATGGTTTACCTTGCGTGCCAACATGCTATTAAAATGGTTGTGATGTGGTATAGTGGGGTGGTATTCTCCTTTGAATGATTTAAGTGACTCGACTTGGCACATGTTCACACATGTAGTTGAAACAAATCAACATAGCCTTCACGATATTTATGTTCATGGTGGATTATATCCTACTCATGCTCGTACTCAGTGTCTATTAATTTTAATGCATGTTCATGACTGTTGTCGCTCTCTAGTTGGTCGCTTCCCAGTCTTTTGCTAGCCTTCACCTGTACTAAGCGGGAATAATGCTTGTGCATCCAATCCCTTAAACCCCAAAGTTATTCCATATGAGTCCACTATACCTTCCTATATGCGGTATCCACTTGCCGTTCGAAGTAAATTTGTATGTGCCAAACTCTAAACCTTCAAATAAACATTTTCTTTTGTATGCTCGAATAGCTCATGTATCAACTAGGGCTGCCCTTATCTTCCATGCTAGGCGGGTTATTCTCAAGAGGAGTGGACTCCGCTCCTCACTCACGAGAAAATGGCTGGTCACTGGGATGCCCAGTCCCATGCTTTATGCAAACTAAATCAAAATAATTGCAAACAAAACTCCCCCTGGGACTGTTGCTAGTTGGAGACACTCGTTGTTTCGAGCAAGTCATGCATTGATGCTTGTTGGTGGAAGGGGAGTATAAACTTTACCATTCTTTTTGGGAACCGCCTATAATGTGTGTAGCATGGAAGATATCGCCATCTCTTGGCTGTTATGTTGACAATGAAAGTATGCCACTCAAAATATTATTTATCTCTATTTCAAAACCGAGCTCTGGCACCTCTGCAAATCCCTGCTTCCCTCTGCGAAGGGCCTATCTATTTACTTTTATGTTGAGTCATCACCCTCTTATTAAAAAGCACTAGCTGGAGAGCGCAACTGTCATTTGCATTCGTTACTATTAATTCATATTGGGTATGACTATGATTGGATCTCTTTTACCATGAATTACAATGTCTAGTCAGTCCTTGATCTTTAAAGGTGCTCTGCATTTATGTTTGGCGGTCTCAGAAAGGGCTAGCGAGATACCATCTTGTTATATCATATTATGATTGTTTTGAGAAAGTGTTGTCATCCGAGATTTATTATTATGGCTGGCTAGTTGATTATGCTATTGATATAAGTAAACATGAGACCTAAAAGTTATTGTGAATGTGGTTAGTCATAATCTTTGCTGAAAACTTGAATGCTGGCTTTACATATTTACAACAACAAGAGCAAACAGAGTTTGTAAAAGTTTTTCTTTATCACTTTCAGTTTATCAACTGAATTGCTTGAGGACAAGCAAAGGTTTAAGCTTGGGGGAGTTGATATGTCTCCGTCGTATCTACTTTTCCAAACACTTTTGCCCTTTTTTTGGACTCTAACTTGCATGATTTGAATGGAACTAACCCGGACTGACGCTGTTTTCAGCAGACTTTCCATGGTGTTATTTATGTGCAGAAACAAAAGTTCTCGGAATGACCTAAAACTCCACGGAACGTCTATTTGGAAATAACAAAAAATCCTTCCAAAAGATGAAGACCAGGGGCCCACACCCTAGCCACGAGGGTGGGGGCGCGCCCCCTACCTCGTGGGCCCCTTGGAGCTCCTCCGACCTCAACTCCAACTCTATATATTTGCTTTCGGGGAGAAAAAAACCAGACAGAAAGATTCATCGCGTTTTACGATACGGAGCACCGCCAAGCCCTAAAACCTCTCGGGAGAGCTGATCTGGAGTCCATTCGGGGCTCCGGAGAGGGGGATTCGTTGCCGTCGTCATCATCAACCATCCTCCATCACCAATTTCATGATGCTCACCGCCGTGCATGAGTAATTCCATCGTAGGCTTGCTGGACGGTGATGGGTTGGATGAGATTTATCATGTAATCGCGCTAGTTTTGTTAGGGTTTGATCCCTAGTATCCACTATGTTCTGAGATTGATGTTGCTATGACTTTGCTATGCTTAATGCTTGTCACTAGGGCCCGAGTGCCATGATTTCAGATCTGAACCTATTATGTTTTCATGAATATATGTGAGTTCTTGATCCTATCTTGCAAGTCTATAGTCACCTACTATGTGTTATGATCCGGCAACCCCGAAGTGACAATAATCGGGACCACTCCCGGTGATGACCGTGGTTTGAGGAGTTCATGCATTCACCATGTGTTAATGCTTTGGTCTGGTACTCTATTAAAAGGAGGCCTTAATATCCCTTAGTTTCCATTAGGACCCCGTTGCCACGGGAGGGTAGGACAAAAGATGTCATGCAAGTTCTTTACCATAAGCACGTATGACTATATTCGGAATACATGCCTACATTACATTGATGAATTGGAGCTAGTTCTATGTCACCCTATGTTATGATTGTTACATGATGAACCGCATCCGGCATAATTCTCCATCACCGATCCAATGCCTACAAGCGTTTCAGATATTGTTCTTCGCTTATTTACTTTTCCGTTGCTACTATTACAATCACTACAAAACCCAAAAATATTAGTTTTGCTACCGTTACTTCCATATTACTTTGCTACTAAATACTTTGCTGCAGATACTAAGTTATCCAGGTGTGGTTGAATTGACAACTCAGCTGCTAATACTTGAGAATATTCTTTGGCTCCCCTTGTGTCGAATCAATAAATTTGGGTTGAATACTCTACCCTCGAAAACTGTTGCGACCCCCTATACTTGTGGGTTATCAATGCATTACGGAACGAGTAAAGAGATTTGCCTGTAACGAGATTGAACTAGGTATTGAGATACCGACGATCGAATCTCGGGCAAGTAACATACCGTTGACAAAGGGAACAACATATATTGTTATGCGGTTTGATCGATAAAGATCTTTGTAGAATATGTAGGAACCAATATGAGCATCCAGGTTCCGCTATTGGTTATTGACCAGAGACGTTTCTCGGTCATGTCTACATAGTTCTCGAACCCGTAGGGTCCGCACGCTTAACGTTCGGTGACGATCGGTATGATGAGTTTATGTGTTTTGATGTACTGAAGATAGTTCGGAGTCTCGGATGTGATCACGGACATGACAAGGAGTCTCGAAATGGTCGAGACATAAAGATTGATATATTGGACGACTATATTCGGACACCGGATGATATCCGGGGGTCACCGGATATTTATCGGAGTGCCGGGGGGTTATCGGAACCCCCGGGGGATCTAATGGGCCAACATGGGCCTTGTGGGAGAGAGAGGAGGGGGCCTAGGGCTGGCCGCGCCCCCCCCTTGGGAGTCCGAATTGGACAAGGAGGGGGGGGGGCGGCGCCCCCTCTTTCCTCCCTCTCTCCCTCTCCTTCCTTCCCCTTCCTCCTTCCTAGTTGGACTAGGAAAGGGGAGTCCTACTCCCACTAGAAGGAGGACTCCCCCCTCTCCTTGGCGCGCCCCAAGGCCGGCCGGCCTCCCCCCTTGCTCCTTTATATACGGGGGCAGGGGGCACCCTAGAACACACAAGTTGATTGTTCCAAGCCGTGTGCGGTGCCCCCTCCATCATATTCCACCTCGGTCATATCGTTGCAGTGCTTAGGCGAAGCCCTGCACCGGTAGCTTCACCATCACCGTCATCACGCCGTCGTGCTGACGAAGCTCTCCCTCGAAGCTCTACTCGATCGTGAGTTCGTGGGACGTCACCGAGCCGAACGTGTGCAGATCGCGGAGGTGCCGTACGTTCGGTACTAGGATCGGTCGATCATGAAGACGTACGACTACATCAACCGCGTTGTCATAACGCTTCCGCTTACGGTCTACGAGGGTACGTGGACAACACTCTCCCCTCTCGTTGCTGTGCATCACCATGATCTTGCGTGTGTGTAGGAATTTTTTTGAAATTACTACGTTCCCCAATAGTGGCATCCGAGCTAGGTTTATGCGTAAATGTTATATGCACGAGTAGAACACAAGTGAATTGTGGGCGATAATAGTCATGCTGCTTAACCAGCATGTCATACTTTGATTCGGCGGTATTGTTGGATGAAGCGGCCCGGACCGACATTACGCGTACGCTTACGCGAGACTGGTTCTACCGACGTGCTTCGCACACAGGTGGCTGGCGGGTGTCAGTTTCTCCAACTTTAGTTGAATCGAGTGTGGCTACGCCCAGTCCTTGTTGAAGGTTAAAACAACACATACTTGACGAAAAATCATTGTGGTTTTGATGCGTAGGTAAGAACGATTCTTGCTCAGCCCGTAGCAGCCACGTAAAACTTGCAACAACAAAGTAGAGGATGTCTAACTTGTTTTTGCAGGGCATGTTGTGATGTGATATGGTCAAGACATGATGCTAAATTTTATTTATGAGATGATCATGTTTTGTAACAGAGTTATCGGCAACTGGCAGGAGCCATATGGTTGTCGCTTTATTGTATGAAATGCAATCGCCATGTAATTGCTTTACTTTATCGCTAAGTGGTAGCGATAGTCGTAGAAGAAATAGTTGGCGAGACGACAACGATGCTACGATGGAGATCAAGGTGTCGCGCCGGTGACGATGGTGATCATGACGGTGATTTGGAGATGGAGATCAAAGGCACAAGATGATGATGGCCATATCATATCACTTATATTGATTGCATGTGATGTTTATCCTTTATGCATCTTATTTTGCTTAGTTCGACGGTAGCATTATAAGATGATCTCTCACTAAATTTCAAGGTACAAGTGTTCTCCCTGAGTATGCACCGTTGCGAAAGTTCTTCGTGCTGAGACACCACGTGATGATCGGGTGTGATAAGCTCTACGTTCACATACAACGGGTGCAAGCCAGTTTTGCACACGCAGAATACTCGGGTTAAACTCGACGAGCCTAGCATATGCAGATATGGCCTCGGAACACTGAGACCGAAAAGTCGAGCATGAATCATATAGTAGATATGATCAACATAGTGATGTTCACCATTGAAAACTACTCCATCTCACGTGATGATCGGACATGGTTTAGTTGATATGGATCACGTGATAACTTAGATTATTAGAGGGATGTCTATCTAAGTGGGAGTTCTTAAGGAATATGATTAATTGAACTTTAAATTTATCATGAACTTAGTCCTGGTAGTATTAGCATATCTGTCGTGGAATTGTCACGACATATGTCCTAGCGAAAGGACTTAGTCGTGGAGCCATCGCAATGGGTTAGCTTAAAGGGGTTAAACCGGACTAGGGACACGAGAGTTTTATACTAGTTCGGCCCCTTACGATGAAGGTAAAAGCCTACGTCTAGTTGTGATGGAATTGCTGGGGTTTCGATGACCAGGGAGCGAATACGCTTTGCCTGGGTCTCGAGTTTTGTTTGTTGTTTTTTGAACCGCCGCCGGGTCGTGCCTTTATATACACAGGTCGATGCCCGCCAGCTGACAGAGTCCCGATGCCGGTTTATACACATACTGGCTCGGTCTCTACTTTGTCATATCTTACAATACAAGCTATGTACTATATGGCGGTTTGTAACTACAGGCCTTAATCTACCTTTGGGCCTCGGGCCTTCGAGTCTCTGCAGTAAGCCGCTTTATTCCTTGTCTTCATGGGCTTTCAAGTATAAACAATCCATTATGGGGATAACCCGGCTTCCCTGGCCGGTTTACACCTAGTAGTAATATCCCCAACATTAGGCCCCAGATTGATTTGAACTGGTTCATGTCAATCTTTGAAACCTTGAGGAAATTTCTTCCATATCTTCGCATAAATCTTGTAAACCGCCATGACGTCATCATCCAGAATCATCATAAAACTGCCATGACGTCATTTGTCGTTTTAAATGGTATATTACTCACCTTCATTAATGAGCCTCCGACAATCGAGGCAACAAATCTGTCACATATCCATTTGTTAGGCTCCTCGATTCTTTCGCTTGACCCTTATCCTTTCGTTTTTATAAATACGGCCGAGGGTCCTTTACATTTCCCCCTTTCTCTTCGTCTGCTTCTTCTTCCTCGTGACGTCTCAGAACCCGAGCTCTGCCGCCGCCGTCGACCTTCGTAACTGCATCAACCAAGGCCGCCGCATCAACCTGATCAAACCAGAGCAACGCGGCGCTCCTCCGCTGTTCCACAGCACCGGTGAGTTCCTTTCCTTTTCAACCTCAGATCTATATTAGGGTTCCGCCGTTCGTCGGTGTTCTTCCCTATTTTGTCTTCTTTCTGTTCTTAGGTCTCATAGCTTGATTTGCAACTGATAGCAGAAGCAGGCGATGATAGTCTAGTGTCCTTTACCAATCTCAGAAAACACCTTTTACCGCCTGAGATCCAATCAAACAAACGTGTTCTTCCACTGCCACCATTGTAGGTTAAATTTACTTCCTCTTTTTAGAACTGTGGCAAATCCAAATTTATACCACCGATCTGTGAAATCTGTTTGCGCCATACTTAGAAATTTTTGTGAATCTGTAGCCTCTATACCATTGTGGGCGGTTTATCCTTTAAACTTTGATAACTCATCATATACCATTAGCCCTCTGTTAAACTGCCAACCTGCTTTAAATGCTGAAATCCGGTTTAGTACACCCAAAATGCTTGAAATATCATCGTCTTCCATCATTGCGCCGGTTTGTAAGTTGTAACCATGAACTTTAACCCGGATATCGTACTTTTTTCCAGCTTGTCACTAGAAATGGCCAAACAATTCTGCTCCTGTAATTGGGTTCCTTCCCGGGTTACGGAAGCGCAGCTGGCTGGTTGTGTTGCAACGGGCGCTTTAGCAAATAAGGACGCTATCCACTGGCGAGTCCCCGGTCCAGAATTTCCTCCTAAACCCCAAGATGGAGAAGTTATTGTATTTGTTGATCACCTGAGCCGAGGCTTCACTCCTCCCAGATCAAAATTTTTCCGTGACGTGCTCGTCGCCTTTCAAATCCATCCCCAAGATATCAGTCCAAACTCCATATCCAATATTTGTGACTGGCAAGTATTCTGTAAGGTGTACCTGCAAGAGGAGCCTACTATCGATCTGTTCCGGGATTTCTTTTATCTAAACCGCCGTACTGAGTTTACGGATGGCCCCAATACTGAACTAGGTGGGGTTTCAATTCAGAAGAGGAGGGATGTTGATTTCCCTCATGCCAAGCTTCATAGTCATCCTAAGGACTGGAATCAAACCTGGTTCTACTGCCGCAACACAGCCCCAGCCAATAAATCCTTTGCCGGGTTACCGTCCACACCGGCATACCCAAGCTCATCCCTTTCCTCAACGGTTGACAGCCCAGGAGCGAGCAAAATATGCCCCTCAACTGGCAAAGCTCAGAGCCTTTGTTGCAAATGGGCTGACAGGCATGGATTTTGTCCGATGCTGGGTTTCATGGAGCATTTTACCTTTAAGCCGGCGGCCCGGTTTAATGTGTGAATACACAGGGGATCTGAAAGACCCGCAAAGCCATGTTGACATACAGCTGACTTATGATGAAGTCACCGAAGCTGTTAAAAAGATGCTTAATGAGCCAATAGATGTATGCAGCAAAACCGGGCTCAGTCCTTTCTATGCTGCCAATAAACCGCCAAAGGTATAATCTATCATATTTCTGCCTTTATCCCTCCTTTGTCAAATTTCTCCTTTGATGACTTACTATTTGTCTATGCAGGCCGATGATCCATTCTGGAAGAAAAAATCATAAGATAAACCGGTAAAGAATCCTCGGCTTAAGACCAAGGCTTCAAAAAAGCCTACGAAAAGAAGGAACGTTGAACCGTCAGAGCCCACTATTGAAGATGATCGGGAAATTCCGGATTCAGAGGTAGAATTTGACTCTCTCGGTTCATTTTTTATACACCTTATTGACAATGATCATTATCAAGATGAAGCGGAAGCAGCCATGCCGATGAGGTAACTATTCTTTCTTCTGATTCTGATCCTGTGCCAGTACCAAGAATCCGTCGAGCCATTCGGAAAGTAAAATTTTCATGCCCTCTTTCTTATTTGGACCCGCACTTTCTTTTAAGACACAGCAGCATGAAGCTCGCCGCACAACTCGACATAGTGGCCAAGTGGTGACCTCCTCCGGTTTACCAAATTCGCCGGTTCGCAAACACCGCCAAGAGGTTGCTTATACTCCTGACACCCTTTACCCTAAGGCGGGTTACATCCGATATCCTCTTAATCCGTCTGATTCAAATTATCAGGGAACTTCCCATTCATCATCCGGCGAGTCGTCAGCGACACAACTTCCTCCTCTGAAAACCGTCCCTGGGTAAGCATAACATACTTTTTAACTTTTTGGTCTTGTATCATATTGTCATATCGATCTTCGTGTCTGCTCTTTTTCAATGCTAAAGCCAGACCAAGCAAAAAGGCTAGATTGAACAAGCCCACCGACCATGAACCGGCTACCGAGCCGGAGAAAACCCCAGAGGCTATTGACCCAGAGGCTGACACTGTTACTGATAATCCGGAACCTCAAGCAACCGACATGCTTGTTGAACCGGTAGAAAATAATCCGACAAGCTAGTCAGCTGATCCATTAAGTCCAATTGTTGATCCGCTGAGTCCGGGTAAAGCATCCGATAAACCGCCAAGCCCTGCCAAAACTATGGACGACGATGTTGTCATAACTGGTCTTGGTTTCAGCTCCCCTGGTCGTCCTGTCGCGTTATCAAAGCATAGCGCCAAAGAGGACATTTCTGCTATGGATAAAGGGAAATGGAAATCCGAGTTATCCAATTATACCAACCTCAGCGCTGAAGACCTTCATTCTGGTTTTCTAAACCGCCTGTATACAAGCCGCGACTTTGAAGCCGGTTTAGTAGGCCTGATAAAGGAGCGGTATGAGGTAAATGTCACTTTCCCTTTGCATAAATATTCCAAAAGTCCCTTTGTTAGAACTGGTCTAACATATCAACTCTAGCAGCCCCCAAGGGCCGGTGCATAACATTGGTTTGAACCGGGTCTTGAATCAATTTTTGCATTTCGCTGGTGTAGCCCCCATGAACCGGCTTATATCCTTTTAGAATGAACCGGTACATCCTACTAATCTCGCCACTTATAATAATGACAACCCATCTGAATCTGAACGAATACACATTAGCCCCCACATGTCAAGTAGATAACTTTTTATGTGTTCGAGACTTTAAAGTAATAGCTGATAAGAAGCAATCCGCTGAGTTGTCCAAAAAAGACTCCCAAATCACTGATCTCCAAGGAAACATCAAGTCTCAGGTGGACGAAACTTGCAAAGTTAAGAGCGAGCTGACCACCGCTTTAACAACCATGGAGCAGCTGAAGGAATTCTTCAAAGGTGAACGGGCAGATTGGGCAACTGAAAAGACCACCTTGTTAAAGAGGGCAGAAGATGTGGAGAACACCCTTAAACCGGCCACAGAAGAGCTGAGCAGCCTGAAGCGGCAGATTGATGCTATGACCTCTGCCATCTTTGGTAACAATCTCTTCACCAATATGTAACAACACCAGTTATAAAAACTTCCGGTTTAATAATAATATGATCCTTGTGCAGGTAGCCGTGTTACTCATCTTGGCACAGATATGCGCAAAAAATTGAAGGCAGTCTATACTTTGGTAGAACAGCTTTATACCGGCGCGCAACGAGCTATCTGCACAGCTTCCAATAACCATCCGCCCCCGTCGCGAATCAAGGAGACGCTGGAAAAATTGTCTATGATGCCTGCCCGGATTGTGGAATTGAAGAAATCCACCGCTAGGTCCGGTGCCCTTACTGCACTGACGCACGCCAAGGCCTGGATCTCTGACCTTGATCCGGAAGATGTTGGAAATGGTTACCTAAGCCAAAAAGAGGACGGTTCAGAATTTAACAATGACGATCTCCGGGCTATCACAGGAGAGATGCGACCACTGGCAAGTAAGTTGGCTGAAGACACTAACTTGTCAATTTACCAGAATGTATATGACGCCAGTGGCAAGCGAATAAGTGCTCCGACTTATGACGTTGGAAGTCTGATCGCGCCGATCCGTAAGCACACTTACGCTCCTGATGTTGAACCATCTGATCTTATACATGACGAAGCTGTCTTTCAAGCCTTAACAGGAATTGATTGGACAACTGTTGACTTCCAGCCACTGGGTGGAGAGAAGGAGGATGAACCGGCGCAGGAAGATCCGCAACCTTCACATCAACCTGAAGCAGAATCATAATCCGGAAGCCGGTTTAACTTGCGCCTATTGTCATCTTTGTGAAAAACAATCATTCTTATGGGCAGTCGAAACGCCTTGTAAAAGGCTAGCTTGAATAGCCGATCTGATATGCCATCGTGCATACTTGTTGCACACAATATTGTTAATCCATCCTGCTATATTTGCTTATGATCTTTATCGGTTTTATACAGCCCTGTTTCTGCATAAAACAAAGTGAAAACTGTCCTGGCGGTTTACCGCCGGATGGGTCGTAATGCCCAATATATAGCTAAGGTTGATAACCATAGCTTTAAATAATGAAATATGAAACATATCATACCTATGATATTGAATCACCTTGTTGGTTTACCAACATTCTTGTAATAAGGGTGACAACCCAAATATTGAGCATTGATAACTCAAGCCATGTTATGCTGGTATACAATAAGCGATGCCGGGTTATGATAAACACCGGATGATCATCCTGGCAACTTATTGTTAACTCCAGGTCGGGTTAAATAAACACCGGTTTATATGGATGACTTACGATCAGGCCGGGCCATTGGACGGCAGTTTAGCTCAAAACTTTAACAAGGGAGAAAAACAAAATTGGCCAATAAAAACCAGAGAGTAAATTAAAACTTGTAGTCGAGGCTTTTCAAGGGCTGCCAGGCCACTGAGTTAAACCGTTTTACAAAGCCTTTTAAGATGGTCCTCAGTCTTTAACCAATCGCCGGTCTATCATTGACAAGTTCAGGGTCATATGCCATTGACTTGTCAAGTTGGCGGGTCATACCAGGCTTACCTGGGCAGAGTGACTTACTTAATGAAGGCAGGTTAACACGGGGTTTTAGGTATATATACCAGGCTTCCAAGCCACGGCTTGATAGCCTATTGCAAGTGTAGATTTCTTTGTTCATTGCGATAGCAAAGAATCCCCAAGCAACATTTTGAGCAGTGCTCAACGGGTGCCTATGTTTGAGTTGTTCTTGACAACACTCTTTGGCCCCTAAGTAATGGCATTGCGCTAGCCAAAAGGTGTAGCTATGGTTGAACACAACCAAGCCCCCAAGTGACTTACTGTTGTGGCTTTTGAGCCAGCCAAGAGGTGTAGCTATGGTTTGAATACGACCAAGCCCCCAAGTGACTTACTGTCGTACCTTTTGAGCCAGCCAAGAGGTGTAGCGATGGTTCGAATACGACCAAGCCCCCAAGTGACTTACTGTCGTGGCTTTTGAGCCAGCCAAGAGGTGTAGCTATGGTTCGAATACGACCAAGCCCCCAAGTGACTTATATTGAATAGACAGCTGTAAAGCTGAATCAAAGGGTAAAACGGATGTCGCTTCACAAACAGAATCCTCCGTGTAACCACTCATGATATGAGAAAAACAACAGATACCCCGCTTTAGCTGGGGCTCTGGTTTATTGTATTGATCATAATATATACATCGTCAAAATATGTACATGATAGGAGCCTATGGCTCAGGTGTAGTACGGCCGTAGATGAGCTATGTTCCACGGCCGGATCGTCTCCACCTCTGACTTGCGTGAGTCTTTATGCTCTCGAACATCAATGAGGTAATATGATCCATTGTTCAGATTCTTGCTGACCACAAAGGGCCCTTCCCAAGGCGGGGATAACTTGTGCATATCGGTCTGATCTTGGATAAGCCGGAGCACTAGATCGCCTTCTTGAAAAGTTCTGGTTTTAACCCGGCAACTGTGATAACGCCGCAGGTCTTGCTGATAAATCGCCGAGCGAGCCGCCGCTACGTCCTGTTTCTCATCCAACAGGTCCAACGCATCCTGGCGTGCTCTTTCATTATCTGCTTCAACATAAGCTGCCACTCGTGGTGAGTCATGACGAATATCACTTGGAAGGACAGCTTCCGCTCCATAAACCATGAAGAAGGGTGTATAACCCGTAGATCTATTGGGGGTGGTGTTAATGCTCCATAAAACGGAAGGCAGCTCTTCAACCCAACAACCCGGTGTCCTCTGCAAAGGAACCATAAGCCGGGGCTTGATCCCCTTCAAGATTTCCTGATTAGCTCTCTCCGCTTGACCATTAGACTGGGGGTGGGCCACTGAAGACATATCAAGACGGATGTGCTCTCTTTGACAGAATTCCTCCATAGCACCCTTGGAAAGATTCGTGCCATTATCTGTTATAATGCTGTGTGGAAAACCAAAACGGAATATCACCTTCTTCATAAATTGAACCGCCGTGGCTGCATCACATTTGCTAACTGGCTCTACCTCCACCCACTTGGTAAATTTATCAACCGCCACCAAGAGGTGGGTCTTCTTATCCTTAGACCTCTTAAAGGGTCCAACCATGTCAAGCCCCCAAGTTGCAAATGGCCAGGTAATTGGAATCATCCTCAACTCCTGAGCCGGAACATGAGCCCAGCGTGCAAACTTCTGACAGCCATCGCACCTTTTGACCAAGCCCTCAGCATCAGCATGAGCCGTCAGCCAATAGAAACCATGGCGAAAAGCCTTAGCCACCAAGGACTTTGAACCGGCATGATGAACACAATCACCTTCATGAATCTCGCGTAAAATTTCACGACCTTCTTCAGGAGAAACACAACGTTGAAAAGCCCCTGAGACACTGCAATGATGTAGCTCGCCGTTGACAATAGTCATGGACTTGGAACGCCGGATTATCTGCCTGGCCAGAACTTCATCCTCTGGTAATTCACCCCGGTTCATATACGCCAAATATGGGATCGTCCAATCCGGGGTGACATGAAGCGCCGCCACCAACTGAGCCTCCGGATCAGGAATAGCTAAGTCTTCCTCCGTGGGTAGCTTGACCGACGGGTTATGCAAAACATCAAGAAAAACATTGGGTGGCACCGGTTTACGCTGGGAGCCCAACCGGCTTAAAGCGTCCGCCGCTTCATTCTTTCGCCGGTCTACATGATCAACCTGATAACCCTTGAAATGACCTGCAACAATATCCACCTCTCGACGATACGCTGCCATGAGGGGGTCCTTGGAATCCCAAGTACCAGAAACTTGTTGAGCCACTAGGTCCGAGTCACCAAAACATTTCACCCGGCTCAGATTCATCTCCTTAGCCATCCGAAGACCATGGAGCAGGGCCTCGTACTCAGCTGCATTATTAGTACAAGGAAACATCAAGCGGAGAACATAACAAAATTTGTCACCTCGAGGGGAAGTAAGAACCACTCCAGCCCCCGAGCCCTCCAATTGCCTGGATCCGTCGAAATGAATCGTCCAGTATGTGTTATCCGGTCTATCCTCCGGCACCTGCAACTCTGTCCAGTCATTGATGAAATCCACAAGTGCTTGAGACTTGACGGCTGTGCGAGGCATATATTTTAATCCGTGAGGCCCAAGCTCAATAGCCCACTTAGCAACCCGGCCGGTCGCTTCTCTGTTCTGGATGATATCTCCCAAAGGAGCAGAACTGACCGCGGTAATGGGATGGCCCTGAAAGTATTGCTCCAGCTTCTGGCTCGCCATAAAAACCCCATATACAAGCTTCTACCAATGTGGATATCTCTGTTTTGACTCAATGAGCACCTCACTGATATAATAAACCGTCCGTTGAACCGGATACTCCTTTCCTGCCTCCTTGCGCTCCACCGCAATAGCCACGCTGACAACTCGAGCATTAGCAGCCACATATAACAGCAATGGTTCCTTGTCCACGGGAGCAGCAAGAACAGGTGGTTCGGCAAGCTGCCGCTTTAGAGCCTCAAACGCTTCATTAGCCGCATCACTCCAGACAAAGTTGTCCGTTTTCTTCAGCATTTGATATAAAGGGATGGCCTTCTCCCCGAGACGACTTATAAACCGGCTCAATGCTGCAATCCGGCCTGCCAGTCGCTGAACATCGTTGATGCACTTCGGTTTAGTCAGTGAAGTAATAGCCTTGATCTTCTCCGGATTAGCTTCAATGCCCCAGTTAGATACCAGAAAACCCAAAAGCTTGCCTGCTGGCACACCAAAAACACACTTGGCCGGGTTGAGCATCATCTTATAAACCCGGAGGTTATCAAAGGTCTCCTTTAAATCATCTATTAATGTTTCCTCATTCCTGGACTTCACCACAATATCATCCACATAAGCATGAACGTTGCGCCCAATCTGGTTATGAAGACAATTCTGAACACAACGCTGATAAGTTGCCTGGGCACTCTTGAGCCCAAAGGGCATAGACACATAGAAGAAGGCTCAAAAGGGAGTTATAAAAGCTGTCTTCTCCTGGTCCTTAACTGCCATCTTAATCTGATGATAACCTGAATAAGCATCTAGAAAACTCAAACGCTCACAACCCGCCGTAGCATCAATGATTTGATCGATACGGGGGAGGGAAAAATGATCCGTCGGACATGCTTTGTTCAAATCCGTGTAATCCACACACATACGCCAGGTGCCATTCTTCTTAAGCACCAGCACCGGATTAGCCAACCACTCCGGATGAAAAACTTCAACAATGAACCCTGCCGCCAAGAGCCGGGCTACCTCCTCACCAATAGCCCTGCGCCTCATTGAACCGGCGAAGGAATTGTCGGACCGGTTTAAACTTGGGATCAATATTAAGGGTGTGCTCAGCGAGTTCCCTTGGTACACCTAACATGTCAGAAGGCTTCCATGCAAAGATATCCTGGTTCTCACGGATGAACTCGATGAGCGCGCTTTCCTATTTCGGATCCAGATTTGCACTGATGATGAATTGTTTGGATGAATCGCCGGGCACAAAATCAACCATCTTAGTCTCATCAGCCGATTTAAACTTCAAGGCCGGATCATGCTCCGTGGTTGGTTTCTTCAAAGAGGTCATGTCCGCCGGATCAACGTTGTCCTTATAGAACTTCAACTCCTCTGCTGCACAAACCGACTCAGCATAGGCCGCATCACCTTCCTCACACTCCAAAGCGATCTTGCGGCTTCCATGTATTGTGATAGTCCCTTTATGACCCGGCATCTTGAGCTGCAGATAAACATAACAGGGTTGTGCCATGAACTTAGCATAAGCCGGCCGTCCAAACAGGGCATGATACGGGCTTTGGATTTTCACCACTTCGAAAGTCAATGTCTCTGATCTTGAGTCATACTCATCTCCAAAAGCGACTTCCAGAGCTATTTTACCAACCAGATAGGCTGATTTGCCAGGCACCACACCATGGAAAACAGTGTTCGACGGTTTAAGATTCTTATCTGTCAACCCCATACGATGGAAGGTGTCATAATATAAGATGTTGATATTGCTGCTTCCGTCCATGAGCACCTTAGTGAACTTATAACCTCCAACCTGAGGCGCCACCACCAACGCCAAATGACCCGAATTGTCAACCCGGGGCGGGTGATCCTCTCGGCTCCAGACGATAGGTTGCTCAGACCATCGTAAATAACAAGGCACTGCCGGTTCAACCGAGTTCACCGCTCGTTTATGAAGCTTCTGATCGCGTTTGCATAAGCTGGTGGTGAAAACGTGGTATTGTCCACCATTCAACTGCTTTGGGTGAATTTGGTACCCTGACTGTTGCTCCTGCGGTCCTTGTTGGTTATAACCAGCCTGGTTGCTCTAATTGCCTTGATTGCCATGTCCACCCTGATTGCCTTGGAATCCTGAACCGGGATTGCCTCCTCCATAACCCGGCCCATAGGACCCGGGTCCTAAACCGCCGGATGGTCCATGATCATTCCGGAAGAGGTCTGAATTTTTGAATTCTCTCATGATATAACAATCTTTCCAGAGGTGCGTGGCCAGTTTGTCCTGCATTCCAGGATGCTTCGGGTAGGGCTGGTTCAACAGGTAATTCAGGCGCTCCGGATTAGGACTGGGCTCTGCCCTTCTTGGGGGCGGCTTTCCTTTACGACGTTGACCATTACCCTATGTATTGGTGTTAGCCACAAAATCTGAATTATGATCTGCTTTCCGCTTACCATTATTATTGTGGCCCGTCGGGTTATGCTGCTGCCCCTTGGCGTTGCCGCTCTTCTTTCCCTTCCCCGGTTTGTCATCCTCAGACTCGGGGTCCTTGGTACTATCAGAATCAGCATACTTAACCAGAGCAGCCATAAGTGTTCCCATATCATTGCAATGACGCTTGAGCCGTCCCAACTTCAACTTTAAAGGCTGAAACCGACAATTCCCCTCCAATGTTATAATCGCCGAGTCGGCTTTGATGCGATCCGAAGAATGTAAGATCTCTGAAACCTGGCGCACCTAATGGGTTGTTGACTCGCCTTCTCCTTGGACGCAAGCGGCTAAGTCCACAATTGACATAGGTTGCTCGCACGTGTCTTTGAAGTTTGCTATAAACCGGGCTTTCAACTCAGCCCATGTCTCAATGGAATTAACTGGTAAGCCTTTCAACCACGTGCGAGCTGTTCCATCCAACATCATAGCGAAATATTTCGCGCAGGCCGCTTCATCCACATCTAACATCTCCATAGCCATATCATAACTCTCAATCCATGACTCAGGAGGCAAATCAGCGGTGTAATTAGGCACCTTACGGGGGCCCTTGAAATCCTTGGGCAGCCGTACATTGCGCAAAGCCGGGACGAGGCAGGGCACCCCCCAAGAGCTGAAAGTAAGGCCTTGCTCTACGGCAGCCACCGGACGAACCGGAGTGAGCTGACGGTCCTGCGCAGCTAAGTCGGCTTCACGACGTGCTCCGTTGTTCACCACATCCTGAGTATGTGCCCCACCACGCACCGGATTAGGCCCTCGAGGAGCTTCTCGGTTCCGCGCACTGCTTCACACAGCCGGTTCATCAATGTGCCTGCTATAACTCTGGCTCGGGCGTGGGGTTGAATGAATTCTGTCTCGGCTGTATGAATAAGCCTGCTGCTGCATCATAGCCGTCTGAAGAAGATCCCTAGCATGCCGCGTCTCAACCGCTGCTGGGGATTCACCCTCCATTGGGATAGCGGCTAATCGTGATGCGGCAGCGATCATATTATCCAAAGGGGTGGAGAAGTGACCCGGCGGTGCCGGTACAATCTGCAACGGGTTATGGGTCCGTCGAGGGGGATCCGTCATCCGTGGCTGATCCAGTGCTCCGGTCCTCGGCGCCTCAATCCGGTTCACTGCTGCCGGATTACTGGTCCCTCCTCCTGGCGTTCCAAAGAGATTCATTGCCTCATAAGCCGGTGGTAGTCGTGACCGATGCCTTCTCCTTAACATGTCGTTTGAAGCGTTCTGATCCAACAGGAGTCGATAATTTTCCGCCTGAATCCGTTGTGCTTGTGCCGCTAAAGCGGCCCGCTCCTCAGCCATCCTGGTTTCTTCAGCCGCTAAGTCCTCCTTAGCTTGAGTTATCTGATCCTGCAGCTTAGCCACCTCCGCATTATGCTGATCTTGCGTGTCAGCGGTAACTTGTGTGGTTAGTAAGGTCGTCTAGGCGTCCAATAAATCGGACAAGATTTGGGCCGGCCGGCGTGCGGGGCCTCCCGCCCCAGCTGCCGATCCGGAAATTATTGCTGCCGCGGTTGAAGATTGCAACATGGGCTGAGTTCCAGCCATGAAGATCGCAACCCGGTTTGCCGGTTCAAAAGGGTCCGGAATACTGTCGCCATCGGAATAGCCCCCAAACTGGCCATCTTGCAGATGGTACAGTGACTCGGTCTCCCCGGTGGACGACTCATCATCTGAGTGGACGACGGTCTCGCCATCGGACGCCGGTTCAAGTTCCGCACCATTGATGAATCCTATGAATGCACGCTTCACGGCGGGCTGAACCCGGGCAGGGCTTGCACCCTGAGCCGTCTCGACGAGGTCGGTGCAGATGTCCGGCTCAGGGCCCGGTTCGCCGATCTTGCCGATGAAGACATGAATTCCTCCAAAGGGGACCCGGTACCCGTACTCGATTGAGCTGGCCTCGGGACCCCAGCCCGCGCCGTCGATGTAGAGCTTGCCGCGATGACTCTTGGTCATCCGGCCCACGGCGTATCCCTTGAGACCTTCGAAATTGCCCTTCAAGAACTCGAAACCATCGCGCGATAGCCCCACGGTGGGCGCCAACTGTCGTGGAATTGTCACGACAGATGTCCTAGCGAAAGGACTTAGTCGTGGAGCCATCTCAACGGGTTAGCTTAAAGGGGTTAAACCGGACAAGGGACACGAGAGTTTTATACTAGTTCGGCCCCTTACGATGAAGGTAAAAGCCTACGTCTAGTTGTGATGGAATTGCTGGGGTTTCAATGACCAGGGAGCGAATACGCTTTGCCTGGGTCTCGAGTTGTTGTTTGCTGTTTTTTGAACCGCCGCCGGGTCGTGCCTTTATATACACAGGTCGACGCCCGCCGGCTTACAGAGTCCCGATGCCGGTTTATACACATACCGGCTCGGTCTCTACTTTGTCATATCTTACAATACAAGCTATGTACTATATGGCGGTTTATAACTACAGGCCTTAATCTACCTTTGGGCCTTGGGCCTTCGAGTCTCTGCAGTAAGCCACTTTATTCCTTGTCTTCATGGGCTTTTAAGTATAAACAATCCATTATGGGGATAACCCGGCTTCCCTGGCCGGTTTACACCTAGTAGTAATATCCCCAACAATATCTATGTTGTAGATAAATAGCTCGCGTTTAGCTTCCCTATTTTATTTTTGATATGTTCCTAGAGAAAACTAAGTTGAAAGATGTTAGTAGCAATGATGCGGATTGGATCCGTGATCTGAGGATTATCCTCATTGCTGCATAGAAGAATTATGTCCTTGATGCACCGCTAGGTGACAGACCAATTGCAGGAGCAGATGCAGATGTTATGAACGTTTGGCAAGCTCGATATGATGACTACTTGATAGTTTAGTGCATCATGCTTTACGGCTTAGAATCGGTGCTTCAAAGACGTTTTGAACGCCACAGAGCATATGAGATGTTCCAAGAGTTGAAATTAGTATTTCAGACTCATGCCCATGTCGAAAGGTATGAGACCTTTGACAAGCACTTTGCTTACAAGATGGAGGAGAATTGCCCAGCTAGTGAGCATGTGCTCAGAATGTCTGAGTACTACAATCACTTGAATCAAGTGGGAGTTAATCTTCTAGATAAGATAGTGACTGACAGAGTTCTCTAGTCACTATCACCAAGTTACTAGAACTTCGTGATGAACTATAATATGCAAGGGATAACGGAAACAATTCCCAAGCTCTTCATG
Source organism: Triticum aestivum (assembly GCF_018294505.1). Taxonomy (NCBI): domain Eukaryota; kingdom Viridiplantae; phylum Streptophyta; class Magnoliopsida; order Poales; family Poaceae; genus Triticum; species Triticum aestivum. The sequence goes on from NC_057808.1 coordinate 25,396,770, forward strand.
ATGCTAAAATCGACGAAGGTAGAAATCAAGAAAGCATCAAGTGTTGATGGTTGACAAGACCACTAGTTTCAAGAAAAGGGCAAAGGGAAGAAGGGGAACTTCAATAAGAACGGCAAGCAAGTTGCTGCTTAAGTGAAGAAGCCCAATTCTGGACCTAAGCCTGAGACTAAGAGCTTCTACTGCAAAGGGACTGGTCACTGGAAGCAGAACTGCCCCAAGTATTTGGCGGATGAGAAGGATGGCAAAGTGAACAAAGGTATATTTGATATACATGTTATTGATGTGTACTTTACTAGTGTTTATAGCAACCCCTCAGTATTTGATACTAGTTCAGTTGCTAAGATTAGTAACTCGAAACGGGAGTTGCAGAATGAACAGAGACTAGTTAAGGGTGAAGTGACGATGTGTGTTGGAAGTGGTTCCAAGATTGATATGATCATCACCGCACACTCCCTATACTTTCGGGATTAGTGTTGAACCTAAATAAATGTTATTTGGTGTTTGCGTTAAGCATGAATATGATTTGATCATGTTTATTGCAATACGGTTATTCATTTAAAGTCAGAGAATAATTGTTGTTCTGTTTACATGAATAAAACCTTCAATGGTCATACACCCAAGGTGAATTGTTTATTGAATCTCTATCGTAGTGATACACATATTCATAATATTGAAGCCAAAAGATGCAAAGTTAATAATGATAGTGCAACTTATTTGTGGCACTGCCGTTTAGGTCATATTGGTGTAAAAGCGCATGAAGAAAATCCATGCTGATGGGCTTTTGGAATCACTTGATTATGAATCAGTTGATGCTTGCGAACCATGCCTCATGGGCAAGATGACTAAGACTCCATTCTCCGAAACAATGGAGCGAGCAACAGACTTGTTGGAAATAATACATACTGATGTATACAGTCCGATGAGTGTTGAGGCTCGCGGTAGGTATCGTTATTTTCTGACCTTCACAGATGATTTGAGCAGATATGGGTATATGATAACTGATACGTCTCCGTCGTATCTACTTTTCCAAACACTTTTGCCCTTGTTTTGACTCTAACTTGCATGATTTGAACAGAACTAACCCGGACTGACGCTGTTTTCAGCAGAATTGCCATGGTGTTATCTTTGTGCAAAACAAAAGTTCTCGGAATGACCTGAAACTTCACGGAGATTATTTTTGGAAAAAAAATACTGGCGAAAGAATCAAGGCCAGGGGGCCCACAACCTTTCCACGAGGGTGGGGGCGCGGCCCACGAGGCCCCCACCCTCGTGGGCCCCCTGGAGCTCCACCGACCTCAACTCCAACTCCATATATTCGTGTTCGGGGAGAAAAAAAAATTAGAGAGAAAGATTCATCGCGTTTTACGATACGGAGCCGCCGCCAAGCCCTAAACTCTCTCGGGAGGGCTGATCTGGAGTCCATTCGGGGCTCCGGAGAGGGGAGTCCATCGCCATCGTCATCATCAACCATCCTCCATCACCAATTTCATGATGCTCACCGCCGTGCGTGAGTAATTCCATCGTAAGCTGTAGGGTAACGCAGCAGAAAACAAAATTTTTCCGACCTACGCACCAGCCCAGGACCACTATGGAGACTGCATACATGGTTTGATCTTTTTCGTTACCGACTCGTAGCGCAGCGGGAAGTAGAGTCGATGACGATCGGTAGGGCAGATCCCCGCAGCTAGGATTTACAACCTCCCAACCGCGAGGATGTATACCCTCATCTGCTCCTCAGACAGCCCTCCGGGAGGCGGTCGAACAGCCCCCCGGACGGTGTCGCGGACAGCCCTTCGGGAGGACCTTCGAAACTCGAACGGTCACTCGGACAGCCCTTCGGGAGGACCTTCAAAACTCGGACGGTCACATGGACAGCCCTTCGGGAGGACCTTCGAAACTCGGACTGTCACACGGACAGCCCTTCGGGAGGCACTCACGAACTAAGACCGAAACTACGATCTCTCTACAGAGTTGCACACATACGGTGTCATCTATCCGGCAGGGCTTCGCCGTCCAGAACTAGTTCCCACCGGAACCCAGACAGCCTTTCGGCTCTACGAAACTATTTCGCTGGGAGGGAGAGAGAAGCCAGATCATGCATGGCACTTGTATGTGAGAAGGGATGATCCTTTAGGCAGCCCCCTCCACCCCTATATATAGGCCAAGCCCAAGGGTGGCTTCTCCAAGAAGCCAAGGGGGGAAATACCAAAAAGGCCCTCAAGGTGGCTTCTCCAAGAAGCCAAGCAAAAAGCACTTTCACTATTCGTGACGACATTTTTCAGCGTCCGTTCGAACTGAAAATATTTATGTGGGCTCAGAACATTTCCAGTACCCACTAAAATAATTTTCAACGCGTTCCGAAACAATTTCGGTTTAGTGATTTTCATCTGCGAAAAGCAAACAAGAATGCGTTTTCACTATTCATGAAGACAATTTTTCGCGTCCACTAAATCCGAAAATATTTTTGTGGGTCTTAGAATAATTCCAGTACCCACTAAAATGATTTTGGATTCGTTCTGAAACAATTTCAGATTAGTGAATTTCATCTGCGAAAAACAGCCAAAGCGGTACCAGCAGCTCCGAAACATTTTCGGTTTTTATTTCTGAAAATTCCAAAAAGTTTCCAGAATGATTCTGGCACCCTCCAAGAATTATCAGGCATGTGCCGAAACCATTTTGACTTAATGGCATACCCCGAAACAACTTTTTCGGTTTCACCGAAACTCATCCGGTGACCTCTCTCTGCGGTACGATTCCGCTGTCCGAAACATTTCGGTGTCCGAAACTTTTTCGGTGATTTTCTCTCAGACTCCCTGTCTAGTATTCAGTAGATAGATGACCCTTAAGCGTGTGACCCTATAGGTTCGGTGAAGTATAGACATGACCTGGAACCCCTTCCGATCAATGATCAACATCGGAGCCGTGGACACCCATATTGACCCCTATACCCACACGAATGAATATTCGAGTGAACCTCCAGTTGCAGTGAGCTATTCCTGTTGCTTCGCGATATGTCACAAACACCCAAGGTGAGATTTATTGCATGCCCATGGACGAACGATTTGTCCACCATGCAAGTTACCTTGTTACCGGTTTTGTTCTCTTTTCTCGTTTCCGTGTTCCGGCATCCCAGTGATCAAATCACACTGTGTCTGGCCAGACGATGATGGATACCGTAATACCGAGAGAGCCCGAGAATATCTCTCCATCGTCGGAGGAGCAAATCCCAATCTTGAGCTATCAAGTTACTTGACACACTTTTCCATGAACCCGTAAGCCGCCGTAATAGCCACCCATTTACGGATGACGTTTAACAAACCCCAAAGTTCATGAAGAAAGCATGAAGAAACTCGATACTCTCATGGTCTAAGGAATCATGCAAACGTTAACCATCTCTGTGTTATGTACCATTAACTTGTGACGAATGAATCTCTTAGCATAACATCATGCCGGGTCGATTCCACACAAATGTTCTCTTAACATTGTGCCCTCAAGGTTGCTGACATAGACATGCCCATGATCAGGAAAACATAACCATCATGCAACACTTGAGCTAGTCTTAGATGCCAGACTAGGAATACATTTTACCGTTATTATTCCACACGTGCATATGAGTCTTCCTCCGAGCCTCGTGGTTATTGCAGACTCGAGAACCATAGCAGTTATAGCATGGAACATAAACATAATTATGAACTCGGAGATAAATAATATCATTTATTATTGCCTCTAGGGCATATCTCCTACCTAAGCTTGCTGGACGGTGATGGGTTGGATGAGATTTATCATGTAATCGAGTTAGTTTTGTTAGTGTTTGATCCCTAGTATCCACTATGTTCTGAGATTGATGTTGCTATGACTTTGCTATGCATAATGCTTGTGACTAGGGCCCTAGTGCCATGATTTCAGATCTGAACCTATTATGTTTTCATGAATATATGTGAGTTCTTGATCCTATCTTGCAAGTCTATAGTCACCTACTATGTGTTATGATCCGGCAACCCCGAAGTGACAATAATCGGGACCACTCCCGGTGATGACCGTAGTTTGAGGAGTTCATGTATTCACTATGAGTTAATCCTTTGGTCCGGTACTCTATTAAAAGGAGGCCTTAATATCCCTTAGTTTCCATTAGGACCCCGCTGTCACGGGAGGGTAGGACAAAAGATGTCATGCAAGTTCTTTTCCAGAACCACGTATGACTATATTCGGAATATATGCCTACATTACATTGATGAATTGGATCTAGTTCTGTGTCACCCTATGTTATGACTGTTACATGATGAAGCGCATCCGGCATAATTATCCACCACCGATCCAATGCCTATGAGCTTTTCACATATTGTTCTTCGCTTATTTACTTTTCCGTTGCTACTGTTACAATCACTACAAAACCCAAAAATATTACTTTTGCTACCGTTACCGTTACTATCATACTACTTTGCTACTAAATATTTTGCTGCAGATATTAAGTTATCCAGGTGTGGTTGAATTGAGAACTCAACTGCGAATACTTGAGAATATTCTTTGGCTCCCCTTGTGTCGAATCAATAAATTTGGGTTGAATACTCTACCCTCAAAAACTGTTGCGATCCCCTATACTTGTGGGTTATCAAGACTATTTTCTGGCACCGTTTCCTGGGAGCATAGCTCTATTCTTTGATTCGCTTGGGATTTATATCTGCTGGTCACTATGAAGAACTTGAAAGATGCGAAAACAAAAATTTATCCCTCAACTACGAGGGGAGGTAAGGAACTACCATCTAGCTCTGCACTTGATTCACCTTCTGTTTTTGAGTAAACTTTCGACACCTAAACCTACTTCTGCTATCAATTCTGATATGTCGCATGTTATTGATGATGCCACTTCTGCTATGCATGATACTTATGATGAAACTACTTCTATGCTTGATACTACTGTGCCACTTGGTGAATTTCTTGATGAACAAGTTGCTAGGGCTAGAGAGAATGAAATTATTGAAACTGATAATATTGATGAAAGTGATAATGAAGATTCTCCCCCTAGATATGAATTGCCTGTTGTGCCTGAGGGCTATGTTATGGATGAAGAAACTGCTAGAGACTTTCTTGCTTGCAATGATAGAAGTGATCTTAAGAAATTATTAGATAAGCTAAAACAAAAATCTCTGAATGCTAGAATGAAATATGATCCTGCTTATGCTACTTCACCTATCTTTGTTACCGATAAGGATTATGAATTCTCTGTCGACCCTGATATAATTACTTTGGTTGAATCTGATCCTTTTTATGGCTATGAATCTGAAACTGTTGTGGGACATCTTACTAAATTCAATGATATAGCCACCCTATTCACTAATGATGAGAAAACTCGCTACTATTATATCCTTAAAATATTTCCGTTCTCATTAAAGGGCGATGCTAAGATATGGTTTAATTCTCTTGATCCTGGTTGTGTGCGTAGTCCCCAGGATATGATTTATTACTTCTCTGCTAAATATTTCCCTGCTCATAAGAAACAAGCTGCTCTAAGGGAAATATATAATTTTGTGCAAATAGAAGAAGAAAGTCTCCCACAAGCTTGGGGGAGGCTTCTCCAATTACTTAATGCTTTGCCTAATCATCCTCTCAAGAAAAATGAAATACTTGATATCTTTTATAATGGACTAACCGATGCTTCCAGAGACCACCTGGATAGTTGTGCTGGTTGTGTTTCCAGGGAAAGAACACCAGATGAAGCTGAAACTTTATTGAATAATATGTTGACCAATGAAAATAATTGGACACTTCCTGAACCAACTCCTAAGCCAACTCCGAAGAAAAGGGGTGTTCTATTTCTCAGTCCTGAAGATATGCAAGAGGCAAAGAAATCTATGAAAGAAAAAGGTATAAAAGCTGAAGATGTTAAGAATTTACCTCCGGTTGAAGAAATACATGGTCTTAATTTACCGCTTGTTGAAGAAATACATGATCTTAATTTACCGCTTGTTGAAGAAATACATGATTTTAATCCATTACCTATTGAAGAAACACATGGTCTTGATAACCCGACACAGGTAGTAAAGGTAAATTCTCTCTATAGATATGATAAAGCTGAAATCCCTCCTACTAAGTTTGCTAGCCAATGTTTGGATGAGTTTCATAATTTTATGGTTAAGCAAGAAAAATTCAATGCTTATTTTTGTAGAGAATTAAAATGCAATGCTTATATGATTGAACACTTGAGTGATTATATGTCTAGAGTTAAAGGTGAACTTAAACTCATTAGTAAACATGCTTCTATGGTTACCACTCAAGTAGAACAAGTACTTAAAGCTCAGAATGATTTGCTCAATGAATTAAATAGTAAGAATAATGATTTTGCTGTTAGAGTGGCTACTAGAACTGGTAAAATGACTCGGGAACCTTTGTATCCTGAAGGCCATCCTAAGAGAATTGAGCAGGATTCTCAGAGAAATAATATTGATGCACCTAGTCCTTCTAAAAAGAAGAAAAAGAAAAATGATAGGACTTTGCATGCTTCTAGTGAACCTGTTGTAGAGACACCTGAGAATCCCAATGATATTTCTATTTTTGATGCTGAAACACAATCTGGTGATGAACATGAACCTAGTGATAATGTTAATGACAATGTTCATGTTGATGCTCAACCTAGCAATGATAATGATGTAGAAATTGAACCTGCTGTTGATCTTGATAACCCATAATCAAAGAATCAACGTTATGATAGAGAGACTTTGTTGCTAGGAAACACGGTAAAGAAAGGGAGCCATGGGTTCAGAAACCCACGCCTTTTCCTCCCAAACCATCCAAGAAAAATGATGATGAGGATTTTGAGCGCTTTGCTGAAATGATTAGACCTTTCTTTTTGCGTATGCGTTTGACTGATATGCTCAAAATGAATCCTTATGCTAAGTATATGAAAGAAATTGTTACTAATAAAAGGAAGATACCGGAAGCTGAAATTTCACCATGCTTGCTAATTACGCTTTCAAGGGTGGAATACCTAAGAAACTAGGAGATTAGTTTTTGTTCTAGTGCTTTATTCATTGCAAATTTGTGCTGCATGGGTGACCATGTTCTTGAGCTTGCATGTCAAATTTATATGGTTCCAAGTAGTTCTAATGCATGATATAGTCTCTAGGCACTTGTGGGAGTAGTTGCTATCAATTTTGTTGAGGTTGGTTCACTTTTATTTGAAGTTACTAAAAAATTCAGAAATTTTCAGAAAATGATGAAGAGATTTTTGAGGGGCTCTTCGAGCCAAAGCTCGAAGGATAAGCAAAGTGAAGAAGAAGAGAGGCCCAAATATAATCTGCCTCGCACCACGGAGGTTCGGCCGTGTGAATGGCCTTGTGATGATTTCTTGAGAGCAGCCGGGATTTATGATGATTTTTATGAATTGGCTGAGAATGCAGGCCTCACCGACTTCCTCCGCGAACAATATCTCTTACTCACTAATACCTTTGTGCAAAATTTTCACTTCCATTCTAGGAGGTCACCACCTACGATGGATTTTTATTTATATGATGAGTATAAGGAGATGACCCTTCGTGAATTTTGTGAGGTTTGCAAGTTGCCCTTTTCAGGCATCATAGAGGAACCACATCGTGATGATGTGGATGGGTTTATTGATACCATTGCTGTAGGGGAAACGAGGAAGGTTTTCGACGCACGAATTACTAGCATACACTTTCCTGTTCTACGTTACTTTGCTATATTTGCTAGTAGATGCTTAATTGGTCGCGGAAACTATGGCAACCTAAGTGCCCCTGACATTGTTATTTTGTTTCATGCCTTGTTTCGTGATGACACATTTAGTATGGGCGCTATTGTTGCAAAGCGGTTAAATCTTAACCGTACTAAGGGCCCTATCTTGGGAGGCATCTTCGCCTCGCGCCTCGCTGCATACTATAACATACCTATTAGGCATTATGAGAAAGAAGAAAAGTTGCTGCCTCCTGTTTATCTAGATTATAAGAGTATGGTAGTGCATGATTTTATTGTTAATAATAGGGAAAAGGCGCTTAAGTACAAACTCTTATTTGATAAAGATCACCCTAAGACTATTACCTTGCCTGCTCCTTCCCTGTTTGACCTATCTGCAGGCAAGTATCTCGTTCCGCTGGCGGCCATCCACGCCTACCGGAACCCTACATCAGCTACAGAGCCAGAGCCGGAACCACAATTTGATCCTCCACGGCAGTCTGATTACCAGTGGGATCCGGAGGTGATTGCCAACTAGTGGCAATCCGAGGCTTCTTCACAGTACGACCCCAACTATAACTTTCGATATCCGCCAGGCCAACTGTGGCAATAGACCAACTTAGGCCAAAAGCCTAAGCTTGGGGGAGTACGTATCTCTCACCCACATTACATTCATGTTCACACACTCATTGCTAGTTGTCGGTGCTCATACTTTTTCACTGTAATATCCATGCTAGTTTATTTTCCTTTTTATGCTTTCTTCTTGTGTGTTTGAAAAACCTTAAGAAAACCAAAAAATTAGTAGTAGCTTTTAGCTAGTCTACTTTCTTACTGTAGTAGTAATAATTAAAAGAAAACCCAAAAAATATTTCCTGTTCTTTGCTACCTCTTGAGCACTGCGTCGGTTTTCCCTTGAAGTGGAAAGGGTGATGCAGCAAAGTAACGTAAGTATTTCCCTCAGTTTTTGAGAACCAAGGTATCAATCCAGTAGGAGGCTACATGCGAGTCCCTCGCACCTACACACACAAATAAATCCTCGCAACCAACGCGATAAGGGGTTGTCAATCCCTACACAGTCACTTACGAGAGTGAGATCTGATAGATATGATAGGATAATATTTTTGGTATTTTTTTGTGATAAAGGTGCAAAGTAAAGAAAGCAAAATAAGAACGACAAAAGAAATAGCTAAGTGTTGGAAGATTAATATGATGGAAAATAGACCCGGGGGCCATAGGTTTCACTAGTGGCTTCTCTCAAGAGCATAAGTATTTTACGGTGGTTGAACAAGTTACTGTTGAGCAATTGACAGAATTGAGCATAGTTATGAGAATATCTAGGTATGATCATGTATATAGGCATCACGTCCGAGACAAGTAGACCGACTCCTGCCTGCATCTACTACTATTACTCCACACATCGACCGCTATCCAGCATGCATCTGGAGTATTAAGTTCATAAGAACAGAGTAACGCTTTAAGCAAGATGACATGATGTAGAGGGATAAATTCATGCAATATGATAAAAACCCCATCTTGTTATCCTCGATGGCAACAATACAATACGTGCCTTGCTGCCCCTACTGTCACTGGGAAAGTACACTGCGTGAACCCAAAGCTAAGCACTTCTCCCATTGCAAGAAAGATCAATCTAGTAGGCCAAACCAAACTGATAATTCGAAGGGACTTGCAAAGATAACCAATCATACATAAAAGAATTCAGAGAAGATTCAAATATTGTTCATAGATAAACTTGATCATAAACCCACAATTCATCGGTCTCAACAAACACACCGCAAAAGAAGATTACATCGAATAGATCTCCACGAGAGAGGGGGAGAACATTGTATTGAGATCCAAAAAGAGAGAAGAAGCCATCTAGCTAATAAATATGGACCCGAAGGTCTGAGGTAAACTACTCACACTTCATCGGAGAGGCTATGGTGTTGATGTAGAAGCCCTCCGTGATCGATGCCCCCTCCGGCGGAGCTCCGGAACAGGCCCCAAGATGGGATCTCGTAGGTACAGAAGGTTGCGGTAGTGGAATTAGGTTTTTGGCTCCGTATCTGATTGTTTGGGGGTACGTAGGTATATATAGGAGGAAGGAGTACGTCGGTGGAGCAACGTGGGGCCCACGAGGGTGGAGGGTGCGCCCAGGGGGGTAGGCGCGCCCCCTTCCTCGTGGCTTCCTTCTTGCTTTCTTGACGTAGGGTCCAAGTCCTCTGGATCACGTTCGTTCCGAAAATCACGTTCCCGAAGGTTTCATTCCGTTTGGACTCCGTTTGATATTCTTTTTCTGCGAAACTCTGAAATAGGCAAAAAACAGCAATTCTGGGCTGGGCCTCCGGTTAATAGGTTGGTCCCAAAAATAATATAAAAGTGAATAATAAAGCCCAATAATGTCCAAAACTGAAGATAATATAGCATGGAGCAATCGAAAATTATAGATACGTTGGAGACGTATCATTCTTCTTTTGCTTGTTGGGAGCTTTCCCGTGTATATAGTTTTATTTCTTTTCTTTTCTTTTCTTTGGGGGTCGATAGGAGAAGACCATAATAAAATTGTTGAAGTGGCTCTTATATGCATTATTGTTGATTTAACCAAGAGCCCGTATTGCCTTGTCTTCTCCTGTTTATTGAATGCTCATAGATTCCAGCTTAGTCCAATGCACGTGCACTATTATTATTATTCACATCATTCGGTCGTGCAAGTGAAAAGCAATTATGACGATATATGATGGACTCATTGAGATGAGAGAAGCTGGTATGAACTCGACCTCTCTTGTTTTTGTAAATATGATTAGTTCATCGTTCCTGATTCAGCCTATTATGAATAAACATGTTTGCAATGACAATTAGAGATTATAGTTGCTTATGCCATGCTTAATTAGCTAGGAGTTTACAATGGTTTACCTTGCTTGCCAACATGCTATTAAAATGGTTGTGATGTGGTATGATGGGGTGGTATCCTCCGTTGAATGATTCAAGAGACTTGACTTGGCACATGTTCACACATGTAATTGAAACAAATCAACATAGCCTTCACGATATTTATGTTCATGGTGGATTATATCCTACTCATGCTTGCACTCAATGTTCATTAATTTTAATGCATGTTCATGACTATTGTCGCTCTCTAGTTGGTCGCTTGCCAGTCTTTTGCTAGCCTTCACTTGTACTAAACGGGAATACTGCTTGTGCATTCAATCCCTTAAACCCCAAAGTTATTCCATATGAGTCCACTATACCTTCCTATATGCGGTATCTACCTGCCGTTCCAAGTAAATTTGTATGTGCCAAACTCCAAACCTTTAAATGAAATTCTGTTTTGTATGCTCGAATAGCTCATGTACCAACTAGGGCTGTCTGTATCTTCCATGTTAGGCGGGTTATTCTCAAGAGGAGTGGACTCCGCTCCTCACTCACGAGAAAATGGCTGGTCACCGGGATGCCCAGTCCCATGCTCAAACCAGTGGCAACGGAAAAGTAACTAAGCAAAGATCAATATGTGAAAAGCTCGTAGGCATTGGATCAGTGATGGATAATTATGTCGGATGCGATTCCTCATGCAATAGTTATAACATAGGGTGACATAGAACTAGCTCCGATTCATCAATGTAATGCAGGCATGTATTCTGAATATAGTCATACGTGCTTATGGAAACGAACATGCATGACATCTTTTGTCCTATCCTCCCGTGGCTGCGGGGTCCTATTGGAAACTAAGGGATATTAAGGCCTCCTTTTAATAGAGTACCGGACCAAAGCATTAACACTTAGTGAATACATGAACTCCCCAAACTACGGCCATCACCGGGAGTGGTCCCGATTATTGTCACTTCGGGGTTACCGGATCATAACACATAGTAGGTGACTATTGACTTGCAAGATAGGATCAAGAACTCACATATATTCATGTAAACATAATAGGTTCAGATCTGAAATCATGGTACTCGGGCCCTAGTGACAAGCATTAAGCATAGCAAAGTCATAGCAACATCAATGTCAGAACATAATGGATACTAGGGATCAAACCCTAACAAAACTAACTCGATTACATGATAAATCTCATCCAACCCATCACCGTCCAGCAAGCCTACGATGGAATTACTCACGCACGGTGGTGAGCATCATGAAATTGGTGATGGAGGAAGGTTGATGATGACGATGGCGACGGATTCCCCTCTCCGGAGCCCTGAACGGACTACAGATCAGCCCTCCCGAGAGAGATTAGGGCTTGGCGGCGGCTCCGTATCGTAAAACGTGATGAATCCGTCTCTCTGGGTTTTTTCTCCCCGAACGTGAATATATAGAGTTGGAGTTGAGGTCGGTGGAGCACCAGGGGCACTACAAAATAAAGACACATCCGTGACATTTTGGGCTGAACGAATTTTTTTCTGTCATACATATGACACTTCTATGACGATAATTGTGACAAAACCCGGTATCATCATAGATGTGGTGGGCTCCTACTTCTATGACAAAAAATCATGACAGAAAATGGGCTTTTCGTCCTGGGCGGGCCGGAGACGCAGCTGCATGACATTCTTTGGGCCATCCATGACGGAAAAAACCGTGGTAGAAGCGAGGGGGAGGAAAATTTCGGGGAGTTCCCGGTTACGGTGGGAGGTCGGGGGCAGAGCGATGTGCGTTTCTCTCGTACACGTACGCGTGTGTGTGCGAGGCGTTGCTCTAACTGAACCCGAGCGAGGCGTTGGGCTCTAACTGAACCCGAGTGGTTGCACTGCAGGCTACGCGTTACTAAACCCGAGCTATCGATCGATGGCTGTTAAATGAACCCAATCGAGCGATTCCTTCGCTACTGCTGCTAAATGA
>NC_057808.1:25409296-25409673 GCF_018294505.1 Triticum aestivum
GGTGGAGTAGCGCACGATGGAGGCTGGATGAACAGGAGCCCGTGGAGGCTGGAGGAGGTCGACGGTAGCCCGTGGAGGCTAGAGGAGGTCGGCGGTGGAGATGAATAGTATCCCGTGGAGTCCCGTTTTGCGGTATGTTGCACCCCTCCCGATGAACAGGACCCCCGTTTCGACCATAGGAGGTCGGTTTCGTCCGTTTTGCGGTACGCCACACCCCTCCCGATCAACAGGACCCCCGTTTCGACCGTAGGAGGTCTGTTTCCTCCGTTTTGCGGTACGCCACACCCCTCCCGATCAACAGGACCCCCGTTTCGACCGTAGGAGGTCCGTTTCCTCCATTTTACGGTACTCCAGGCCCCTCCCGATCAGCAGGACCC
>NC_057808.1:25410377-25493918 GCF_018294505.1 Triticum aestivum
GTTTCGTCCGTTTTGCGGTACGCCACACCCCTCCCGATCAACAGGACCCCCGTTTCGACCGCAGGAGGTCTGTTTCCTCCGTTTTGTGGTACGCCACACCCCTCCCGATCAACAGGACCCCGTTTCGAACGTAGGAGGTCTGTTTCCTCCGTTTTGCGGTACGCCAGGCCTCGTTTCCATCGCCTGTTCCGTCCAAGCCCTCCCGATGAACACGACCACGCATTCCGTTCCGACCCAGCCGGTTGGCTCCCACGCGTTTCGTTGCCTCTTGATGAACACGACGCATTCCGTTGCCTCCCCATGAACATGACGCATTCTGTTGCCTCCCCATGAACACGACGCATTCCGTTGCCTCCCCATGAACACGATGATGACGCTGTTTCTCTGTTCCGACCAAGCCATGTAAACGAGCCCTGGCCGTACGTATGCGTGAGTAGGCGTTCGAGACCCCGCCCGTATGTACACATACGTGGCCGTATTTTATTTCTTGCACCTTGGCCGCTGTATGTACGTGTACATGCTACGTGCGCACCTCTACTACGACACGTGCGCGCCTCTACATCCACCAGTATATATGTATGTACACGTTCCCGACCAGAATGACAACGCTACGTACGCTTCAACCAGGTGGGTCCCGACTGTCAGGCACTTCCTTGCGTCCGAAGATGTAGCTGGCGGGTCCAAGCAGTTAGGGGGAAACATTTTTTTCGCGAAATACGGTGGCCTGTCCGGTGGGTCCCCGCTGTCAGGTGGAGGAATAATTATTTTGCACGTAATAAGGAGGCACTTCCTTGCTGCGGCTGTGGACCCAGCTGTCAGCCTCTCCACGTACAGTCCACGTCCGATGGAAGTCGTTCCTTGACCGTTGACCACGCCGCGCCGAGAGCACCAGGGCGGTGGACGACGGCGAGGCCTAGGAGGGGGACGACACGGAGCCGGGGAAGACGCGGCAGTGGATGCCCACGCGTAGAGGAGTACGAGGGTTCACTGGTTCGCTGCGGTGTGAGGCTGCCATCGCCGCAGAATAACAGGGGGTGTGGGTGAGTAGAGGGATGGCCTGGCCAGCGGTGGGAGTAGTAGGGGGCGGTGATGATTCCGCCGCATCGCAGCCGGCCACGGGAGGCAGGAGCACGAGGCACGACCGGCGCTGGTTTGGGCGGCTGGAGCAAGAAGAACAGAGGTTGAAGAAGCACTACGGCCGTTGGATGGATATCGTACGGTCACTGGAGCTAGAATCGTGCATATTGACTAAGTTGACAAAGCCCTCCGTCCCCATCAACTTAGTAGGCCCACAAGTCAGCCTGCCACTATACTGGGTCCCAGCTAACAGGGGGAGTATTCTTTTTTTGTGCGTAATAAGGAGGCACTTCCTTGCGTGCGAAGATATAGCTGGTGGGTCCGAGCTGTCAGCGGCGGTAACATTTTTTTCGCGAAATACAGAGGCCCTTTCGGTGGGTCCCTGATGTCAGGTGGAGGAATTAGTATTTTGCGCGTAATAAGGAGGCATTTCCTTGCGTGTGGCCGTGGACCCAGCTGTCGGCCTCTTCGCGTACAGTCCACTTCAGATGCATGTCGGTCGTTGACCACTATGGCCAGGCTGCGCCGAGAGCACCAGGGCGGTGGACGACGACGAGGCCTAGGAAGGGAACGACACGGTGGCAGGGAAGACTCGACAGTTGTTTCCCACGCGGAGGGGAGTACGACTGTACGAGGGTTTACTGGTTCGTCTGCCGTCGCCGGAGAATAACAGCAGGTGTGGGTGAGTAGAGGGATGGCTTGGCCAGCGATGGGAGTACGGTGGGGCGGTGAGGCCTGCGCGGCAGCAGAGCCGACTGCGGGGAGGAGGGAGCAAGCAGTCCCGCCGGCGCTTGTTTGAGCGGCTGGAGCAGGAAGAGCAGAGATTGAAGAAGCACGACGGCCGTTGGGTGGCCATCCAACAGTCACTGCTTGTGCGTCAACCTTTTTTTAGGAAAGCCTCAACTCTGTGGAAAACAGCATACAACCCATCTGCCATTATTTCTAATAATTTACTGCCCATTTGCGAATTATTAAGGTTTTTTTGGAGCCCATATTCTTTTTGTTAGCATTACAACCCATATTGTGGCCATGGTTAAAAAATTATACGAAATTTTGCATATTTCGATGCGGTCCGAACCGTTTTTAATCCCGAAATTTCGACTCACGTTCAAACTGATTTTAAAAATAAATGTATATCAATATAAAATCCAACAAATTCTCCACACATAAAAACTAATGTAATTTAAAATCTCAAAATGAAAA
The DNA here is from genome assembly GCF_018294505.1 of Triticum aestivum. Classification (NCBI taxonomy): domain Eukaryota; kingdom Viridiplantae; phylum Streptophyta; class Magnoliopsida; order Poales; family Poaceae; genus Triticum; species Triticum aestivum. The sequence goes on from NC_057808.1 coordinate 25,412,658, forward strand.
AAAAGATATTTGAAACTAATTGCCGGTTTGATGTGTTTTAAAAATGCACAACCCATTTGTCATTACTGATGGGCCATTTTCTCGGCCAGCCGAATGAAAGCTCTCCTCGTCCTGAAAGATTTGCAGCCCAACAGGCCTGACAAAGCGACTTACATGGCAAATCACAAAAAAACTGGGCTGTGGCCGTGGACCCAGCTGTCAGCCTCTCCACGTACAGTACTCTTCCGATGGAATGTCGTTGACCACGTTGACCACGCCGCGCCGAGAGCACGAAGGCGGTGGACGACGGCGAGGCCTAGGAAGGGGACGACGTGGAGCCGCGAAAGACGCGGCAGTGGATGCCCACGCGGAGAGGAGTACGAGGGTTCACTAGTTCGGCTGCGGTGTGAGGCTGCCGTCGCCGCAGGGCCTGGCTAGCGGTGGGAGTAGTAGGGGGTGATGAGGCCTCAACGGCAGCACAACCGGCCACTGGAGGCAGGAGCAGGCGGTCTCCCCGGCGCTGGTTTGGGCGGCTGGTGCAAGAAGAGCAGCGATTGAAGAAGCAGCAGGACCATTCGATTCAAATCCAACGGTTACTGCTGCTAGAATCATTTGTTGACTAAGTTGACAAGCCCTGCGTACGCGTCAACTTAGTAGGCCCACAGGTCTGCCTCCCAACCGGTGCGCCCCACATGTCAGTGGGAGGAATCATTTTTTCGCGTAATAAGGAGGCAGTTGATTGCGTGCGGCCAGGCAGGCGGAGGGAGTAGGGTGGGCCGGGGAAGCCTGCGCGGCATCACAGCAGGCCACAAGAGGAGGGAGCAGGCAGTCCCGCCGGCGGTAGTTTAGGCAGCTGGAGCAGGAAGATCAGAGATTGAAGAAGCACTTCGGCCATTGGATGGACATCCAACAATCACTGCTGCTAGAATCGTGTGTTCACTGACAAAGCCTTGCATAAACAAGTCAGCCTCGAAATCTATGGCGTGTACAGCCCATTTGCTATTATTTTTATAATTTTTACTCATTTTCTAATTCATATGGAATTTATTGCAGCCCGTTTTCCATTTTTAGAATTGCTGGCCATTTTCTGGTCAGTACCAGGGTCAAAAAATTAACTAAATATGCGGGAAATTTTGAGCAAATTTTTGCTGGGGAACGAAATATTCTTAATCCAAGAATTAATAGTCATACTAAAACAAATTTAAAAATAAATTAGTACTATGTCATGTTAAATCCAATGAAATACGTATAAGATATCAGTGAAGAACAAAAACAAAAAAAGAAACTTATATCCCATTTGCTATATTTTTTTTTGGAATTTTCAACCCCTTTTGATATTACTTTTAACATACATTGACCATACTCTTAAGCCAGGCCGGAATGCATCCCTCCTCGTCTTGAAAGATTTGAAGCCCAGTAATTCAGGGAAAATAAATAGGCCTAGCTTGGGTATTCTTCAAAAAGAAATACTGGGCTACCTATTTTCCGAAAGAACTGGTGCATGAGCATTTAGCTTTATTTATTTACTTATTTATGTTTAGGGGACCATGAGCATGTACCTGGGCCGGATTCATGTGAGAGCCTCCCTTCCAGTTAATTATGGGCTTCTCTATTGGGCCTTCATCAGTGGGCTGCATGTTATCAACAAGTGGAAAATGTGTTCTGTACGAAAAATAGTATGCGCTACGTACGGTACGGGGCACTAAAGGATCGACCGTGCAACGACTTCCAAAACATTGTGTTTGTCGTTCTAACAACACATTTATTCAACCAACAGACGCAATGTACTACTGATTGTACATTGAAAACAGCAGCAGCAGCAACCAGGGCTGGGGCTGCAACAGAAGCAGTAAGCAGGCCAGAAGAGTGAAGACGCAACTCTCTCTTCCAAACCAAACATCAGCCATCATTACAAAAGGGCTACCATAAAAGAACAAGTGTGTGCATCAAACTAAATAAAGATCCTACTACACCAAGTGTACGCATCTAACTACCTGGCTCAGTTAGACGTTACTATTTATTAAGCTGTGGAGATTGGCTGACGGCTTGAACTAGATGGGTGCTTGACGGGGGAAACTCCAGCCAGCAGGTCGAAGTCTGATACTTGCGACCCTCTCTCCTACTTTGGGTTGCAGAGCGTGGCGGCACATATCAGGGTATGGTACATGCAGAGACGCATGGTACGCTGTGTACACACAGTTTTGCCTGATGAACGAAACCGCGCTGCCATCATGATCCTTGCCATCGGTTATCTCCTGGTTAATCGGATAATTCAGTCCGACAAACAGATAGCGTGTACCAAGGCTACTTACCAGCCTCCAGTCAAAAATTCCTGAAGGCCCAAAGAAGCTGGGATCCTGCTCAAAGACCTTGCAGTGACTGTGATTGTATTCCGGTACGTCCGGCCATCGTCTGATCGAGCCAGGAACCACCTGCAACTGCCATGCCGCTTTTCTTTGAAAGGTTCTGGGATTAGGAAGGGTAGGGACACCAGGCGGCCTACAACATCATATCAAGTTGGAGTCAAATAAAAAAGGGCTCTTGATTTAGTCAATCTTAAGAACAGCATGTTATGAGCATGAATATTTTTTCAGAAAATGTTGACAGTAATATAAGCAAGCCATCATGATATCATAGGAAAGTAACATACTGCTGTAACAGCCGTTTGTAGCGATGACTGGAGTAGGCCAGCAATACGTCCAGCCATAGAAGGAGTCGACAGCGTAAATGAAGCCCTTGTGTTCAATGGCATCAGAGAAACATGGAGGATGTATGATCCTGCGATGGACGTGCAGATTTATCCACTTACCGCAGTGACCTGTCAGATAGGCGAGACCGCGGTTGAAGAATGCAATTAGCCTGAAGTCTTTATAATTCGCAGATCTTGTGGGCACTTGGCAGATTACAACCTTGAGCAAATCAAACTTGGTATCATGTTGGCTACTGTAAGATTCCGAGTATTCTGGGCCGCGGTGGCAAAGCAGTGCAGTGTTAATCGAAGGAAGGGGGATCAATCGCCGGGTGTAGACCTCCACGAGCATCCAGCTGCCGCGACCGTCGACGAGCACCATCCAAGACGTGTTCATGCCGACCCAGTACATACCGCTAATGTAGTTGAGGCTGACGGGGATCGGATCGCAGTCAAGGGGGTTGATGCTCGCCACCCTACGATCGTTATGTTCCGGACACGCCGTTTCTGAAGATCAGGCAGCATCAGCAAGCAAGGAGCTAGCTTAAAAAGCTCCGGCCTGAGGGCTTTGAGTAAACGGTACAGCCCCGACGAGCACGCGGCGAGCGGCATGGTACTGAGATTTTCCACACGCGAAACAATCAGCTTGATTACCTCTGTGGGGAGCGAATTCCAGCCACTCTTTCGGCGGACGCTGCTCAGTTCTGCCATTGTTAGTGCTTGGGTTTCGGACGAGGGGGGAGGCGCCTTAGCGGGGATGGAAGATTGGACGAGATTATGTGCGGACAAAGATGGAGAAGCGAATATGTGCTGCGGGAAGTGGACAGGTGATGATGACCACAGCACGCCGCTTGACTTACGAGACACATACCAGCAGCGTAGGGTCATGTCGATGCCAGACATCTTGCTTGAGTGATCATAGTACTGGCACTCCCTACAGTGCTATGCCCTAACTTGCTTGAGTAGAGTAGTAGAGTAGGACTCTGCTCTACTACTAGCACCGGAGGAGTAGTATATTCTAATCTAAAATAGTTACAAACTTCAATGCCCGAGCGTGGAACGACTACGAACCATGCTCAAAGACCGTGTCTACGTGGTGTTTGGACATGGGCGACAACCTCAATGCCAACGGTGCTGCTCCCGTTGCACCATATGTGTTTCTGTCCTTCCTGTTCGAAATCGTGGTAGAATTCATGTTTCTACTCTGTATCCTACTACTATGCTAGTCCACATGATTAGTTTCATCTTTGTTATAGCCGTCATGATTTATTGTGTGCTTATTCGGATTAAATCTCGTAATAACTTGCTCATATATTCAAGTGGCGCAACGTCCCCTACAGCCACTCCCGTTTCATGGACGGCCTGGTCGATGCCTCCAAGGAGCCCTTCGTCCACTGCTATGAGTGCCCGATGCTGTTTTGTGGCTCGCCGGCAGACATGGTGCATCACCTCATGGATGCGTGCAGCGGTCACTACTGGCCCTTGGCGGAGAACATCAAGTACGAGACGTGCTACCCATTCACCATGCCGGAGTCGCTGGAGGATCACCGCCGCCTGCTAGTCTCGGAGGAGGACGACAACGTCTTCCTCTTGATCGTGGGCACCGGCGAGGCCCGCGCAGGCCGCCGCCCCATCTCTGTAATGTGCGTCAGGGGCGACGCCGCTGACGCTGACACTGACACGAGGCCGATGTACGGGTGTGTGGTCAGTGTTACTACCCCTCCGGGTCGCGTGGGCGGCGACACCGGCCTCATCGAACGGACTTGGACTCTGGGGAGCTGGGACTATCCCGCCAATGTGGACTTGGAAAACCCATGGCATCCTTTACCCGCCGACGCGGTGCACGGGGACTCCAAGGAGGTTCACCTGGACATACGCATTATCAAGTTAAATGTTGATCATTAGTCTTCTCTCAATGTAATCCGCTGTCTAAGCATGTGGAGACTTCCATGCAAGATCTTGCTCTATTGGAGTGTCGCGCATGAATAAAAGTGTATCCGTTTATGGTTTAGTCTAGAATCTTCCATGTATGAATTTTTACTACAATACTGCTGAAAGACTTACGATGAACCATTTCTTAAATCTCCTCTGCCCGCTTGCAAGTCATCCTGATTTAATCCCTCCGTCTAGGTGTATAAGGGCATGGTTAATATTACTTAATAGTATAGCCAACTGTTGACTATAAGAAACTGCCATGTCATCTGTAGCCAACATGTATAACAATCGATACTCAAAAACTAATTCTTAAAGATCATTTCTTGCAAAGCACAATAAGTGTTATTTCTTCACAAGTTTTGGATGCAGGTTGAATAGTTGAATGCTTTTGTTTGCAAAAGATACCTTTTTATCTATTTCACCCGGATGTTTGTGAGCTCTAGAGATGAAATAATATCCGAAGAAACCTATTGATACCCGTTACACATGAGATGACCCCCACATCCTTTGTCAAAATAAAAAACTCCCCGATCAATGCATTTCACTCTTCGGTGCAACGCACGGGCACCTTACTACTATAGATTAGTACGACCAAAAATTGAACTAACATTATATATAGTACGATAAATGCTGATGCATGTCACCTAAAATTATATCATTGAAAACTATGTTCAAATACGAATCCAACGATATAGTTTTTGTTGACATGCACTAACATTTTGTCAGTTAAATCTTCAGTCAAATTCAATGGGGGACTAATAAACCACGAACGATGTAGTACAAGTGTAGAGGGCGGCGCTGCACGGGAGTCTCACCTCTCACCCCGATCGTGGCGCGTCAATAAAGCCGTCATATCACAAAACCCAACCACTCCCAGTAATAAGTGGCCTGGTAAAATAAACGGACAAGCAACCATCACATCCCTCCGTATTTCTTGCATTTCATCTCTCTGCATTTACTTTCTCCGGTTCATCTCGCACACTCGATCCCTAGCTACTACTCCTAGGGCCAGTTCTTTTGGCGGCTTCCCCAGCTTTTCCCACAAGACTAGTCACAGTGGAGAGTAACAATAAGGCACCTCACTCATTTATTTGGGCTTCTAAACTACTACTCCATCCTGGTTTATTCCTCACCATTGTAATTTGTGCTAAATTTTGACCAAAGATTTAACTGGTTTATTCCTCACCATTGTAATCCGTCCGTCTAGGTGTGTAAGTCATCTTACGAAAACCAAATAATCCCAAAACACTTAAGCGCGGTGCATTAACTTCTACTCCGTACCTCGTTTCTTGTTTCTTGACATATCAACCAATAAGAGATAAAGAGTGTGCGTGCTTTTAATGACTTGAGATATCAAACACGACATGCAGTGGTTAGTTCATTGCATGCAATACTATTAATTAGAAAATAAACATTAACGTTTCTTGTTTTCTCCTCCTCCTTGGTCACGGTGCACAGCCTAAGATGACTTACTCACCTAGACGGATGGAGTAGTGCATGTGACATGCACTAGCATTTCATTAGTTAAATTTATGATCAAAATTTGACACAAATTACAATGGGGACCAATAAACCAGGATGGAGGTAGTAGTTATGGGATTAGTTATCTAGAAGCCTAAAAGAACTGGCCCCTGGTACTCCTACTAGTAGTAGTACTCAAGTTGGAATTCCAATTGCACGGCACAACTTGTTAGGCAAAAAATTCGATACAGGGTGTAGGAAGTGGTTTGGGAATTTGCATGCCTTTCCAACCAGTGAGATACTCCGTACAAAGTACGACAGAGAAATAACCACAGAGAAGGAAGCTAAAAGTAAACAATCAAACGAGCATTTTTGCATTTGTTTTGCATTGAATCGTTTCACAAGCTTGACTAGTGCTGTTTTTCTACTTTTACAAAAACCGCATCATAGTTAAAACGTGCATTTGCACGTACATAAGTAATAGTAGTACTCCCTCCGTCTAGGTGTATAAGTCTTCCCTCCTTCTTGGTCACGGTGCACAACCAAAGATGACTTATTGACCTGGACAGAGGGAGTAGCACAGTCTGCAAGCATATATCGAGAGAGACGTGTAGTGCGATAGTATATAGTAAAGTTTGTGCAATGTGCACGTACTTGCAAAATGCGTACGAATACACAAGGTTTCCAAACTTTCCCTTTTACATACTTAATTAAGGACGCTAAAAATTCCTGAACGTTCGAGATTTATCATTTGCATCCCAAAACTAATGAGATCGCCTTACGAAACAAAAATTATACTCCTCCTAAAAGCCACGATGCTCGTAGGAGCACTTGCGGCGCGCCACGAGTGCCCTGGTGCGTGGCCGTTTCCCAGCGCGCCGACACAACGCCTCTTCCTCAGCCTCGCAACTCGCGAGGTGCTGATTGGCGGCTTGCCGGCGGGCGAGCGCGATCTCACCGGTGTGGTGATCCGGCGCCAACAGGTACTCCTCCTTGCTGGAAGCGTGCACCCAGTCCACGTACCGCCAAGCGTAGATGAGGCGCTTGGGCCCGACTGCACTCAGGGCGTCGGCACGGGCGTCCTCCGCCACCCTCACGGCCCTCGCACGAGCCTTCTGTCAAAGAGCCAATTGCCTAACTCTCTCGGACGCGACATAGGCCTCCCAGGCAGCTTGTTCCGCGGTGCGCTTCTCTTCCTCGGCCTTCTTCTCCGCCTCTATTTTGGCGCGCTCTCCTGGAGGCAAAGCCTCCCACAAGGCGATATCCATTTCTTTCCAAAGCTCCTCAAGGCTGGGGGGCTCGGCGGGCGGCGCGGCGTTCTCCTCGTAGCAGGGAGCTGACGCGTCCTCCGGCGCGCGTGCTGGCGAGATTGGGAACGCCGACGCGTCCACCTCGACGCGTTGCGGCGAGGAGCGGAACACCGATGTGTCCTCCTCGACTAGTGGCGGCGAGGAACGGAATGGCGACGCGTCGCGGCGAGGAGCGGAACGCCGACGCGTCCTCCTCGACTAGTGGCGGCGAGGAACAGAAAGGTGACGCGTCGCGTAGTGGCGAGGAGCGGAACACCGATGCGTCCTCCTCGACTAGTGGCGGCGAGGAACGGAACGGCGATGCGTGACCGTCCGCGCGGTGCAGCGAGGGGCTCCTAGGGCTTGGGAGGGGCGATGCTATGGTGGTCGACGTGAGAGGGAGGGGGAGGAGATAGCGATGAACGTGAACGTGAGGGGGAGGAGATAGCGATATCGTGGGAGGCGCAGTATTTATAGCGAGCAATGCCACACCTACGTAAGATATGGACTGAGCTGCACTGACTTAACTGCAGGTCCAGTTGCGTCACTGACATGTGGGCCAGACCCCTGTTGGGTCCATATGTCAGTGACCCAATGCACCTGCAGTTAAGTAACAGCTACGTGGGCATATTTGTTGGAGTAAATTACGGGGGAGCGAAGGGGTGGAAATATTGCTGGTCACAACGGATTGGACGAGCGTGGGGGGAGGGGAGTCATGCATGCAGATTTTTTCACACGGGGTGGAGTGGTGGGACCGCCGGAGGGAGAAGGAGAGTTTGGCAGGCATATTGTTTCCACACATGGAGAGGAAAAGATATGGAGACGAACAGGCTTCCTGCAGGTATGGGGAACGGTGCATAATAAGTCATCTTGCATGCCGGGCTAGGTATAGTCTCAAGTCATTAAAAACATACACGCCCCACATATGTTCATATTTCCTAAATTATTGCATGCGATGATTAAGGCTGGCCATAATGGTGGTATTTTAGCTGGTATCATGCACACGGGAATAGCAAACATGCTGATGTGGCAAAGAATTAAAGAAGAGAGGGGAGTTAGAGTAACTAGTGTTCATGCATGCATTGGTAAACACATTTTTTGTCAAGAACGACAGCACTAGTTGAGTACTTTTGCAGACTTCAAAAACTATTCCACCGCCTCTACTATCTTGCTAAGAGTAGGTGAAATTTTTGAATCGAGCCCTTTAAACTAGAAGGGAGGTAGTGGTACTCTAAGGCTGGTCATAGTGGGGAGTAACTTAGACTAGTAACATGCATATGTTACTAGTCTATGTTACTACCTCTATAGTGCATAGTATCATAGATTAGTATCATAGGTGGTCTCATTTATTGCCATGCATGACACATAGTAGCATCACATTTATTATGTTACGGTATCTACCTATGTTACAATAACCATCTCTCTCTTCTTTAATTGCGTACCACATTAGCATGTTTGCGAGTCCCAAGTGCATGATACTACTTATGTTACCCCCACTATGGCCAGCCTAATAGCTAACCTTGTTGCGATGACAAGATAGGACATGGCACACACCTGGACGGAGGAACTAGTCTGCATTGTGCATTAAAGTTTTGTCTGAAGTCAATGTACCTCTACTTTCACCAGACTTATAGAAAAATGTGTCAACATTCACAATGTCAAATCAATATTTTTACACTCATTATAAAACGTAGTTCTTATACTCATTATAATCAGTATTGTAGATATTGATATTTTTAGTATAAATTTGGTCGTGGGATTTCATTGATGCCTGTCAAAGCGTGGAGGAAGCGGAGCTTAGGGCTTGCATTGCCGGTCTCTACATAGGTATTTCTCTTCATAATCCTGTAATTTTAGAGACTGATTGCGCTTTTGTGGTAGCGTCTCTTGCATCGGGGGACTATGACAGGTATGCTATGCGTGACCTGAAGATGAAAGCGTTGAGCATCTCGAAGTTGATCAACAATCTTCAATTGTCAAAGATTAGCCGTTCGGCCAATAAGGTGGCACACTTAATCGCTAAGTATAGCTTTGTCAATAGATTAGATGGTATTCTTGTAAATAACGTACCGCCCTGTGTGGTGAATATTGTATCGAATGAGTGTACTGGTGTGGCTGGTTAATTAATATAAGGTGGTGTTCAAAAAAAAGTATAAATTTGGTCAAACACTTTGCAAACGGTTGACGGGAGTAAAAAGGACCAGAGGGAGTATCATGCATGCGGAGTAGGCAAAAAAATTGCTTGTCTAAAAAAAGGCAAAAAAATTGCTCATTTATAGCTGGTCGAAGTCTCAAAGGGCGCGACCGCGCGGGGGAGGCGAAGGTCGTGGGAGGCGCGACGTTTGACGGAATTAAGTGAAGTTACATCCACGCGCCGGCATGGCGTGCGAACAGGAAGAAGCTATACCGTCAGGCCTACGATATGGGTCTAGTAGACATGACATCTAGTGGCTCGCATAGTTCTCGAGAACTCTTTGGGGGCTTGCAGCCGTTTATCCACCGGGCAAGCCAGCAACCCCACGCCGTTCGCATGCCCTACTCATCCCCGTCTTCTACCTTACAACAGTTTGCTCCCAGTCGTCCCGTCCTTTCACATTAGTTCGCTCCCAGTTTTTTTTGCAGGGTACAACGGTTCAACTTCTCCTAACCCTCCTCCAAAATCCATGGCCTCCCAAATCTCCATGGTCGCCGCTGAGTACCAGGTTAGAGCCATCACCAGCGATCAGTTCATCGTCATCTACACACGTGGATCCAAAACGGTGAAAGCATGGCTTGCTCGCTTCCTACGCATGTTCAACAGTTCAACAGATGAGTGGGTCGCTAGGCTAGATGTTGAGTACACCACAGTCCTTTGACGAGAGAAGGATCTAAAGGACGAAGAGAGGAAGAAGCCCGCCGTGATCCAGGTTTGCGTACATAACGTTTGCTTGGTCTACCACATATGCCATGCCGACGTTGAGTTCCAGGATTTTAAGAACTTCCTCAAGGACAAAAGAGTGAAATTCGTTACTGTAGGCTTTAAGAACGACAGGGATGTCCTGCGTCGGATAGGTCTCGTTGTAGGCCAACCCTTCAATCTCAAGAAGGAAAGCCTGGTGTCCTCCTCTCAACCTTCAATGTTGACCCTGGCAGCAGCCATGATTGATCCTTCGTACGCTAAACTAAAGAAACCTCATCACGAGTTTCATCATGCATGGGAGTCGAAGATATTAGATGAAGATCACATCCTGTACGCAGCAATGGATGCCTACCTTTGTTTAAATATCTACAAGGGTTGGATGAAGAAGCAGAGCCCAGTGTCCGGTTCAAGCAAAGAAGCGTCGGCGAAGAGGAAGAGGAAGAGGGACGAGGACGAAGTCGAGGACGTGGAATCGGACTCCGAGTAGGTGGTAGTGCCGTCGCTCATGCTGGTTCTACTGCAGTGTCAAGCGGACTAGTTGCTTAGTTTATTTTCAAGGGTGTGTTGTGCTGAGGCCCCAGCAGAACTACGTTTATGTTCTTTCTCGTTATTTGAACTCTTTAGTACGTACAGTAGTACTAGTACTATGTCTTACTACTGTTCTTCTTGCAGTTGGTACTACTGCTTGTATCTTCGTGTTCCTATTGTACTTAATACATTCGTACTGGTAGTATAATTTGGGTCAGTCGATTTGGGAAAGAAGTTCGACGGAGCGAAGGAAGAAGATGGCAGAAGAGGTGGAAGAAGCCCTTCTAGCCATCCATGTTGCATCAAACGGCTCACATGAGTCAACTGACCCAAATTGCTCCTTCGGATTGCAGGATCCACGTGGCATTCAAGGTCTCGAAGGTAGATTCCGCATCCGCACCCGGTTTGCGGGCTCAACGCGCGCGCGACCTGCATCCGCCGCGACAGCCACCATGTGCGCCTCCTCCGCGCGGGCGGAGACGACAATGACACGCTAGTTCCTCCTCGCCGGCGTGCTGGAGCACGCGCTCGTCCTCCTCTTCGTACGCTGCGTGCATAGACGTGGCTCCACCAGCTGCTCGCGTGCTTGGCAGCGCGGCGGCATCGCGAGGAGGGACTGCAGACGACGTGAGCGGGCGAGCCTTCGGCTTCATGGCACAGGGATGGCGGCGACACGGTGGTGATGGGCGAGAAGTTGTTGGCCGGAGCAGGCGGGCGCCGGCATGCGCAACGGCGGTGGCGGCATATTGATGAGTGCGCGTGTGGGAGCTTACTTTAGTTTTATATATAAGGTTGGTCAAACTTAAAAGAAAACCGTACTAGTACACGTAAACATTAGACTTAGGCAGCGCTTTTATTAGTTAGTACCATAGCCACGATACGGAATCTTGTGCAAGCGCGTGAACCGCGGCCGCGCGGTCGATCGAACGGTGCGTCACCGTGTCGCGCTCGAAGGACATCCACCGAACCTTTTTGTGTGTGTGAAAACAATCCTCAAATATTACTCAACTTTTTTTTCATGTGAAAGTTCTTGACGCTGCAATATTTCCATATATTTGAATTTAGCTCCAGTTCGTGTTTATTTGGATTTGGACGTTTTAGGTGCACCCTAGTTTTTTTAATATTGATTTTGTGTGTGTGACTGAGAGGGAACGTGTGTATGTGTCCATATGTGTGTTGTGGCGGAAGGGAAATGTGGAGACGGTGTGCGTGTGATACAGACATAGAGAGGTGTGAATGCGCAAATGATCATGCATGAGTGAGACATAGACAGATGCCGATACGTTGTGTATACATGAGAGAACGGTCGTCTAGTTTACTTGTGTGTGTGTGTGAGAGAGAGAGAGAGACAGAGAGAGATAGAGAGAGAGAGAGAGGAGCATCCGTAACACAACAACCATCTCTCTCGATTCGTCCGTCCCTCGCACGGTCGCATGCAACACATGCATCAACGCGCACATTTTGACACCCTCACCCGGCCCCTGCCCACCTCAAGGCCCGCACAATCTCTTCGTGAATACCCATTTCTCTCCTTAGGTTTGTTTTCTCTCAATATCTGACACACACACACACACACAGACACACGCAGCACAACACACACACACACACTCCCCCGAGCACACAATTCATCCCCATCCATGGTTATATGGCGACCACTCTCGCTTGTGCTTCTTTGCACCCCAACATGCATAACACCTCAATCTTCAAAGAGGGCATCGAGAAGATCGAAGACGGCGACCACACCGCGCTAGAGAATGTGGGGTCATTTGGAAGCAGGGTGATGTGACGACGGCTGACTGACTCCTCCCCCACCCTCTCTCTCTCTCTTGTGCACAAAATTACCAATCCCTCTCTCCCCTGCACAAAATTGTCAATCCCTCAACCCACGAGATCCTTCCCCTCTCGTCCATGTTTTTTCCAGCTCTCTCATCAAACATGTTGTCTCTTCTCCTTCCACGTATACAGAATCCAGATGCACACGCATCTCATGTATATTACATGTATCCATCTTTCTCACAGACCTAACTTCTTCCTCTCTCTTTCTCTCTCTATCTCTCTCTCTCTCTGTCTCGTTAGGTTTGTCTCCTACTCTCTCGTCCACATACATACAATCTTTCCCGCCCTATCTGCTCCATCTTCAAAAGCTCTCTCTGCACGTTTCATTCACACATTGGGATATGTCAAAATGTTGCTTCTATAATAGCTGATATAGAGTTATGGTTGTTTTTGTTGCATCCTACAAAGTAATAACTATGAAATGCATTTAGATTCTCATTTGACTGGGATTATGTGAGTTTGAGCATGTTGTGAAGTACTATAGACCTTGTATACATCTTGGGATTCGACAATGATTGTAACTATTGAATTGTATAGACCATTACATTCGAAGTCAATAGCCTAATATATTTATTGCACAATTTCAACAAATGATTAGTTCACTACAAACTAAGAAAACAAATGTGTACTCCCTCCGTTTTTATTTAAGTCCGCGTATTAGCATTGGTCAAAGTCAAGTTTTGTAAACTCTCAGAAAGCTTATAACAAAAAATATTAACATATACAATAACAAATAAATACCATTAGATTCATTATTGAATGTACTTTCACATCATATATATTTGTTATGGTAAATGTTTATATTTTTCTATAAACTTGGTCAAACTTTAGGAAGTTTGACTTTGGTCAAACCTAATATGCAGAGTTTACTACTACTACTCGCTAGTTGCTTAGCCGGATCACTCAACACGCCACACGGGGAGTCGAGTGTCACAAAATTTTGAGGTCGGCGGGAAAATCTCCCGCGACCCTGATTCGAGCAGTGGGAAGTTACCATCATAGCTTTCAGAACAGGCCTACGGATGACGCTTGGTAGGGGGCTGTTTTCGTAACTTCAGGTTCACCCTACCCAACCAACCCCACCCCGGCATGCAGAGTAGTACACCTGAATACTCCCCATTTTCTATCCCCACCGCAAAATAGACTTCTCCACGGCACCGCAGCCTTCATGCTCCTCCCCTTTACATCGGCGCACTCGTCCACCACAGCGCATTTGCCTCATCGACGACCTCGTACGCCGCACTGGAGCCGGTCCACTGTCGTCGTCGTACACGGAGCCTCTTCCCCAGCATCATCTTCCACGGTCTCGGATCTGCTTCCCGGAAGCCGACGCCAAGCGCAGAAGTACCACCATCGTGGACAATGAACTGACTCCCGTTGCCGACCATGACTCACAGAGGCCGCCGCGACCATCGTTCTCCTCCTCGATTGGTAATGTGTGTATTGAGTCACTTAGCAGTACATGTGCAGTTCCAATTTTGTTCATACCTAACCTTCAAATTTCCTGGGTGCTATTGTTCCCGTAAAAGTAATTGGTTATAGCCTCCATTGTCCAACAGAATATCAACTTGTAATTGTGCGTCGCTCCTGTATTGCGCTAGTAGAGAAGAGAGTAGAGATAGCAGAGACGTCGGGAAAGGATCGCGCGCGCGCGGGAAAAAGCGGCCAGGCGTGCGCTAGTTTTGGCGCGCGGCGTCCGGCGCGCTTTATAAAATCCAATGCCCTACCACCGCTCTGTGCCTTGCCACCGCTCTCTCCCCGCTCTGTGCCTCGCCACCGCTCTCTCCCCGCTCTTTTTCGCCTCGCCGCCGCCGCGCCACCATGCCGCCGCGTCGCCGGGAAACTTGGGGATACCGCGGCGTCCGCGTGCGCCCCTCCGGCGGCTTCTCCGCCGAGATCCGGTTCCGCGAGATGCGCCTCGGCGCCGGCAATTTCGACACCGCCAACGAGGCCGCCCGTGCGTATGACGCGGCGGTGTGGTACCTCCGGTGGCCTCATAGAACATTGAACTTCCCCAACATGCCGACGGGGGAGCGGGCGCAGGAGCTCGCGCCTCTGCCGCGGCATAGGGCACTGTGGCGCCAACACTTCCCGCAGTACATCATCAACGAGGGTGAGTTCTACGCGCAAAGGAGGGCGGAGAGGGATAATAGGAGGGCGGAGCGAGCCGCCTATCGCGAGGACAAGCGTAGGCGAAAAGCGGACGCTCAATTCAACATGAGGCTAGGAGCAGCGTCGCCCTGGGAATCCGACGATGATCGGTATCTTCACGCCTACAGTCAGACATCGGAGGAGGACATCATCGAGGAGGAGTCGGACGACGAGGAGTAGTTGAATTATCTTTTTTATCTATCTATGCTGAGAACTATCCTCTACTCTCTAGTATCTACTTCTCGATCTCAGCACTATAAACGCTTTTTTAAAGCACCGCGCGTTGCGATTCTGTTGGAGACGCTCTAACATGGCAGACGAGTGCTTTAATGTTTCCCACAAGATGCGCGAGTATTAGTAGTAGTATATTTTTCTTGCCATGTTGAGATTTTAAAACCATGAGTGCGAACATGCAGAGGAGCAATGAAGACCAAACACGGGATATTCGGAACATCTTCAAGGAGCGTGGCAAGTTAAAGAGGAGCTGCACCGAACCTATAAAACGAGCTTTGGTAAGTAATACCCTTTCAATTACTTTCGTGTAGCCTCGTGTTCTTCGATGTGTATATGTTGTAGTTTCTGTTTCTCTTAAGCGTGGTGTTCTTTGATGTGTAATAAGAAGAGTCTTAATCGTCCTAATGCTTTCGTTTTTATCTTGATGTAGGAAGTGGGTGTTCTCACCTTGTAGTCTGTTTTTATTTTTTTTCCTTTTGAATTCACTTCTCCGAGTTCTGTTTATCTGGCTTCTACTAAATGGATCTAGGTTGCTCTGAGTATTGATCTAAAAAAGAAGTAACTTCATGTCAGGATGGAGTTCCTACGAGGAGGGAAGTATGGTCAACCTCAAGATCATGTTTCCAAAATGAGGCTGGATTACAAACAAGGTGCTAGTTCCCTAATGATGTTGGATTAGACACAAGGTGCAAATTCCCAGATGATGCTGGATTACACACAAGCCAGGTGGAGTCGTCAGCTGTTCGTGTCCTCGTGGCATTAGTAAAGGCTGAAAGAAAGCGTGCAGCAGCCCTTGAGAATGTAGCTGAGTTCCTGAAGAAGCGAAAATAGCAATCAAATGCTCTCTTCACCCAAGCCAAAGAAGAGATGGAAGAATCCAGAAATAAGCTAGCAGAGGCAGAGAAGGTTAGGCGTCTCCTGCTATCTAAAATTGTTGTCAATACAAAATTTCCTTCATAATAGCTAGGTTCAAATGTTTATCCAGTCAGCATGCGTGTTGTGATGTCCGTGCATCTACTGATGTGGCACAAAATGTTTTTTTTCGGGTCATGTAATAACAACAATTACTTTCCAAACAATAACAGACGAAGCATTGGACATGGTATAGTTCACGCGCAAGCCCGACATTCCAAGTTCAACTTCCACATCAAACTCATGTTCACAGATATCTGCACATTCATACATAATGTCCACAACCATGATTCACTTCAAAGCCAAAAAAAATGTGAGGAGAGTTATAAATAAAGAAAATCCTCTACTAGTTCCTGCTACCAGTGCGAGCACAACAAGTCAAGACCATGCGTAAATTAATTATATTTTAGTCATTTTTTGTGTTCTAAAATGCCTGCCGGCTCGCGGAAGGACGTGTTGCCGGCACACGCGCGGATTCAATGAAGGCAGGCGGGGCAGTCTTAAGCTGGTTGCACCCGGCGAGGAGGCGTGATCAGCCGGGCCTGCAGCGAGTGCGGCCCTCTTGGCCGGCGCGCCGGTTCAATGCTTGCGCTATGAGAGGTCGCGTCTGTGTCAGAGCAATCACTCCCTCCAGTCCTTTTTTGTTTGGGTATAACAAAATCTCGTTTTCCATTCACATTTTACAAGTAAAATTCATGGACAAACTTTGACCCAAAGTACGATGGGGACTAGTAAACCAGAATGGAGGTAGTAGTTTTTTTTAATCAAAGAAGGGTTTCCCCTTCCGATTTTCATTACTGAAAACCAGCATCTAAATCTAAACCATAGTATTTGCCCTAGAACTACCAGGTTCAACATCTCGCAACATAAACCCATACAACCTCCATCGCAAAAAAAACCATACAACCATACGCCAAGGAGGTACGTAGTACTATGAATTCCATTTTCGCTCCATACCAATCGTTCTAAAAACTACTTACTACTTATAACGCGCCATTGAAAATCGGAACTCTTAACCCCGCTAAAAAATGATATTTTAAACGTGGCTACTCGATCTGTGGCAACTGGCGAGCCACCGCGCTCCAAGTCGTTCACCTGTGGTCCCGACCATCAACTCCTACGGATCAAATTATCACGCGAGCTGACTATTCCTACAAAGGTGCTCCACCACGTACCCGGTACCCGCGAATGCAGCAATCGTGCACCTTGGGTTTTAGGGTTTATTTATTAATGTCGCCTTTACGTAACACTCATGTGTGCGAGACAGCGAGAGGCCGACTGCGTGCGTGCGCCTCTTCTCTTCGTATATGTACTCCACCGTTTGTCTGGTGTCCAAAAAATTATAATAACTACTAGCAATGTGCAATGCGTTGCCACACGATCAAAGTAGATTAATACATATTCACCGATTTGATAGAAAAAAGTCTAGTTTTGAAATACGTATATCACTAAAAATGTGTTATGTTTCACTCAAAATATATTCCTTTGGCGGTTTTGATGAGATAAGGGGGGAATATTGTTGGTTTCAAGATTCGAGAAGTGGTATATGTCTAATTTCTACTCTTACTAGCAAGATGCCCGTGCATTGCATGCAACATCAAGATCTTGTGGGAGAAAAGGATGAACGAGGGAAGGCCTTATCTGCAAAGGTGGTGAAGAGTGCGGGTAAATTGCCATATTTTCCTTCCTATCCGTCAGATATAAATCGGACGACCTACATTGCAGGATGGCAGGCCCACCATCATCACCAACTCTATTTTTTATCCCTACTCTTATAAAAAGCATTGTCGGTGATGATCGTGTGCCTGCCATCCTGCAATATAGGCCGTCCGATCTATATCTGACGGATAGGAAGGAAACTATGGCAATTTTGCAAAAAGATACCCACACCCCTCTCCACATTTGCAAATAAGGCCTTCCCTCGTTCATCCTTTTCCCCCACAAGATAAACTACTCATACAAATGCATCTTGATGTTCCGTGCAATGCATGGGCATCTTGCTAGTTGTTGCAAAAAGCCCATGTGTGTGTGAGAGAGAGGGAGAGTGGAGGAGGACGGAGTGCATGTGCGACAAAGACACAAGGATTGTGTGTGCGATAGGTATCAGCTTAAAATGAGGCGATAGTGTGTGTGTGCACGATCGAGAGGGCGTGTCTCAAGAGGGGAAGAAAAATCTACATAGATACAAGGAGCGGGAGAGAGACATGTATGCGATGGTGGAAGCACGAGTGTGCGGGTGTATAAACCTATCTAGAGGCTAGCTAGTCGATAAATGTTTGTGAGAGAAATACGAGTCGGGGTGCGAAAGCGAGAGTTTTGTGTGTGTGAGAGAGAGACGGTAGTCGGGAAGGGGAGTGGAAGCAGGAGTTGTGTGTGTGTCTGTGAGAGAGAGAGAGAGGAGACGGTAGTCGGGGTTGTCTGATCGGTAAACAAATGAATAATGTCAGTCTGCGATGGAGACGAAAAGGAGACCGCAACAAATGTTGTGTCTACAGGAGAGAGAGAGAGAGTAATTTTAGTGGTATGAGTCGTGGACCCGGTACCCGTACTCAATTGAGCCGGCGTCGGGGCCCCAGTTTGCATCGTCGATGTAGAGCTTGCCGCGACGACTCTTGGTCATCCGGCCCACAGCTTATCCCTTGAGCCCTTCGAAGCTGCCCTTCAAGAACTCAAATCCACCGTGCGCTGGCCCCACGGTGGGCGCCAACTGTCATGGAATTGTCACGGCAGATGTCCTCGTGCAAGGACTTAGTCGTGGAGCCATCGCAGCTAGGAAGCTTAAAGGGGTTAAGCGGGACAAAGGACACGAGGATTATACTGGTTCGGCCTCTTACAGTGAAGGTAAAAGCCTATGTCCAGTTGAGGTTGTATTGATTAGGGTTTCGACGACCAGGAGCTAAACCGCCCTGCCTGGTTATCGATTTGATCTTACTTGTTCCTGAACCGCCGCCGGGTCGTCCCTTTATATAGAGAGGTTGACGCCCAGCGGCCCTCAGAGTCCCGGCCGGCTCATAACAGTGTCCGGCTCGGACTCTTAACTATTCTTGCCTTACACTACAAGTTTCACCCTAACTGCGGTTATCACTACGGGCCTTCAACCATCTCCGGGTCTTAAGCCCATTATTGACCCGCCGTCTTCAAGTCTGGTACTGGGCTTCACGTGATGACCATTATGATGTAACCAGGCCCCTCCTGGGCGGGTGACTCCAATGGTTATATCCTCAACATAGGGTGTGTGAGAGAATCCCATAGAGAGAAAGACAAAGTGAAAGACGAGTGGAGACTGTGTGTGTGGCGGTGAAAAAGAAAGCTTAGGTACCGAGTGATACCAGAGAACAGTAGAGACGTGAGAGATAATGAAAACCGTGTAATGTATAATGATAGGGAGAGTGTGACACTTCTCAAGGGAGACGTCGAGAGACCATGTTTGCAAGGATAGGAGAAACATGAAGTGAGCGTGCGGGTGAGCTGGAGAAAAGAGAGTGATAGCTACCTGAAGGAGCATGCATGCGAGAGAGATGGGCGTGAAAGGAGTGAACAAAAAAGGGATTCAAATATTTGAATTCGAGATGATGATACATGTAATCCATACTCGAACCAAAATTGGTCTATCAAACATGCATACTCATATGAATTCATGCACATCTATGTTATTTAATATGTAGATATTACTGGTCCATACATTTTAGTAGAACATAATTTGGTTAAAAAAATTCGAATTCAACCTTAAGATTTCGAGATCGTTGTATTTGTAAATCATATTATACATATAATGGAGCAGAATTCTTTGTTGTGCTTTTGAAAGTATATATAAAAAAATGATGTATATAGAATGTAATTCCAATTGAAAATGGATCCCGCCCGAAAAAAATAGAATACAAACGGGATTCGAATTGAGTTGGCATGATAAACGTGCACTCTGCAAAATTTGAACGAAGCGGGGAAAGTCGCAGTAACCGCCCGAAACCAAAATCTGCGAGATGGAAATCACTACAGCCTATCCCTGCCACGCAAAGCCTATCTGCTGGATTTCTATAGGTTTTGATAGGGGTAGCTTTGTAATTTCACCCAAACTTGACGTAACCGCCACTCACCCGGATTCATACACGGTGGGCGCCAAAACACAGTGTGTCCTCGGCCGAAATCGACTCCCTCCCCGATTCATATTCATACACGGTGGGCGCCAAAAACAAACTCTCATCGGCAAATATTCGGTGTATGCGAGATTACCGTCCTATCGTCAACCGACTAATGTTGCTGTGATGTAGTAGAAATTTGAAACGGGGGCTAAGTTTGTAAATTTCCTCGCATTTGAGACAAGCGCGCCCTGAATACATGGTTCCCCCCTTCCTCTCTACCTCCCTTTTCCCCATTCGTACTCCGTGGGCGCCAAAACACCCTCTCCACCCCACCCTCCTCCGTCCGCCGCCGTCCGCCACCCCATCCACCGCCGTCCTCCTCCACCATGCCGGAGCTGATACCCCGACGCCGCTGTCCATTACAAGAGATCGACCTCTCTCATCCACAGCTTCGGACCGGGATCCTTGCATCCCGTCCTCTCGCTTCATCCCCGCCGTCGTCCACCTTGCCGGCGCCACTCCTACGACCGTCTCGTCCACCGCGCCCCGCCGCCACCATCTACCCTCCTAGATCTGCTTCCACGCTGCCGACAGCCATCGCTACCGCAGCACCGTCAAATTTTTAGCAGATGCGTACACGGCGCCGCACCAGAGGCGGTACTCTTTCGTATCTGCTCAACTTATTTATCACAGTAAGAAAATAGATCGCCACTGCTTTACTCTGATTTCTTGTCTTGGTTGCGAAGTTGCCTTTGTCCGGTCTGCACCTTCAGATCCACCATGGCACGCTCAACACTATACTCCCAATGCTTATGGTTTTCCCCTTTTATATTCCACACTAGTTAAATCACAGTACACTAAATTTCAAAATTGGGTCAGTCGATTTTTCAGAGCTCGCCGGAGTTCGCCGGTGCGATCGAAGGGGCTCGGGTGGTTGTGGGGCCTCGCCAAACGAAGAAAACTCGACATGGGTGGGGGTTGGGGCGGGGGTGGGGGTGGGGGTGGCGGAGGAACACAGGCGGTGGGGGCCGGTGGTCCGGCCGGCGGCCCGTGCGGTGTTCTGTATGGGAAGAATCAGAGACGAGGAAGAAGAAGGGTTAGGAGACATAGGATCTTCATCCAACCGCCTGAAATGGTCGAGAGACAGCTGGGAGTTGCATTCTTAATGCGCTCTGGTTCATCATGTGTGGGCACTGCGCAACCAACATTTTATTATCCAAAATCTGCTTGCTCTTCTTTACAATGTTCCTCTTCCGTTCTTCTTTAATATGTACTCTCTCCGTTCCTAAATACAAGTCTTTGTATAGATTCCACCATGGACTACATATGGAGCAAAATGAGTGAATCTACACTCTAAAATGTATCTGGATACATCTGTATGTGATTCATAGTGGAAATCTCTACCAAGACTTATATTTTGGAACGGAGGGAGTATGATAGTAGTACAGTATGTTCCTTGTACTGAAGATGAGCAGGGACATTTGCAGTGTAGAGGTCTATACGGTCGGTTGTGATGGACACTTTGAGCCTCTTTGATTCATAGGATCTTGTAAACATAGGAATAGGATTTGTAGTGGCCTGCCCACTTGAATCCTATAAGAATAGCAAGGAAATGCGGGGAGCTGTGTCGCCTTTGAGAGTTACACTGATATTAACAGTACCGCACCTTCACTTGAAGAGAGCTGGTATCCGAAGCCTTTCTAGCCGTACCGGCAATACTAGCACATATATTCCAGCAAGTTCCACTTTGCTGATTTTACTCTGATGCTTAAGGTTTTCCCGTTATATCTACACTATGATCTGTGTAGCTGCTTTGTGTCGCACTAGCAGCAGTCCACTCTTGAAGCTAAACACTCCAATGACTTACAAAATTGGCACCAAGGCATTGAGTGCCATTCTGGATGCAATGAAACTCATACGCTCCCCACCTGTTGATTCTTGTTCAGAATATGATCCTAATGACTATTCTAACCTCGAGGAGTCAAAGGCAGATGGCCTGTCCTGTTCACCCATCAAGGTGCATGTTCTAATTTGGCAATGTTTTATTGATTGCGGGTATCTTGCATATGTTGTCTTGCATTTCTTCTACTTTGTTGCACCGCCATCTGCTTAGTTTACTCATCATATATGTCGAGATGCCATGCCCATCCATTATCAATACATATTCCATCTGTCATCATACCATGTTTTTTACTCAAATGCTGTTCTTGTGCATCAGACATCAAAAAGGAAGAGGTGATTGCCGAACCTGAAGGAGCAACAGCAAAGTCCTTGAAAACGTGGTGGTGCCGGAGAAATCAGACAGCACCCCACTTATATTGGCTGTACAACCAGTGACACAAAACGTAGGACCGACTCCAGCAGACTATACCCATACTTCATGGGCCACACCACTAGCCCCACCACACAGGACCTGCACTCCAGCAAAAGGTATACCGATTTCATTTGCCATAGCACCAGCTGTACCACAGAAAAATCCCACTCCAGCAAAAAGTACAGCAAGTCCACCGGCCGAAGACCTATCCCAACTGTAGAGGCGGCCAATTCCTGCAGATTGGAACCCCATTCCATTTATTCCCGGATTAAAAGACAATGCTTTCAATGTTGTTAGGGACTACGTGCATATATTCCCATCATGGGAAGATTATTGTGAAGACAAACACCATTTTCACATCTTCCTGTCCAACTTACGTGTAAGTGCTATTATTCATGGTTATTATTTTCCTGTTTTCTGCTGATTGAACACATCAATGATTTACATTACATTGTTGTAACTAGGTGAGGGTCAATCTGGATAGT
The DNA here is from genome assembly GCF_018294505.1 of Triticum aestivum. Classification (NCBI taxonomy): domain Eukaryota; kingdom Viridiplantae; phylum Streptophyta; class Magnoliopsida; order Poales; family Poaceae; genus Triticum; species Triticum aestivum. Next base: position 25,435,449 of record NC_057808.1, read on the forward strand.
CATGACGAGCAAAGCTTGCTTGTGCTTTTCAAGGAAGCATTGCAGCAGTATCGTTGTTACCTGAGGAAATCACACTTTGATGGCAAGTGTTTAAACGAATTTCTGGTGAAGTCTCCTGTGCTAAATTTAGAAGACATTGAATGGAAAAACCTTGTTATGCACTAGTCTCGTTCCCAGGATGAGGTACTGTCTATGAAATCACATGACAATTTGAACTTCTACTTTTCCGCATGTGCCTTATGGATCTTTTTTGCAGGAAATCTGCTCGAAGAAGAATTCCGGTTTGACAAGAACGACAGGATATCGCAAATATGCTGCCCGCTGCTGTGCTCTTGTTAGTACCTGTTGTCCTATATCACTGTACTTGCATACATACCTGGTTCATTATGTGACAACAGTATGCATGATAGCTTGCTTATCTATTGTTCGCTCCAAATTATCTGATTTGTATGAATGGTTACATTAGTGTAGAATATATCCAATGCCAATGTTTTTTTTAGCTCTGCATTGTTCTTGTAAGTACATGCTGTCCTTTATCAGTGTACTTATAATGACAGGCAGTTGTTCATGTACCATCACTCTGTAGCTTATTTTCCGTTGCCCTCCATTTTCTACACATCATATCTATATTTACTCTTACCATAAGGTTGGTACTGAAGAAGTTTAGCTGTGCATTGCTCTTGGCTGTACCTTTTGCATGTATCACTGCACTTACATTTATAGCTACTTGGTTATGTAGCATCACTCTTCATCTTATCTTAAATATTCTCCATTTTTTCGTATATTATCACATCTATATTTACTCTTAACAAAATGTAGAATAAAGGCAATGCTTTTGAAGAAGATTCTGTGGTAAACTTCTTGAATTGCCCCCCCATCAGCATGGACAAGGCCTTTATAGAGCCTGTCTTCACCAATAATGTAAGTTTGTCCATCTCAAGCCTTCAAACTTTGTTGTATATATTTGGTTAGGCATGACTGCAACAGCTGTTTATTTTTGGTGTTTGCATCAAATTGCTTGTTTAAAGTTTATTATGTAGTTCATAAACAAAAGTTTGTCCTTTCTCGATTTATGTTTTCAGTTGTACAACCAAGTTCCTTCTTCATACCATGTAAATTAAACTATACAGAGCAAGTGATCTTCTTTTGCACTGCATGTATGCTTCTGTTCTTCATCCGTAATCCAGTGGTGTGGTGAACCTACCCACTACAGCACAATGTCATATTCTGCAATGTCTTAACTATGAACAATGTCATATCATTCTACTATTATTTAAACTGTCTCTTTATTTGCCAATCTGAAATGGTATAAATTGATAGCACACTAACCATTGATACTTATGAGTTCTTGATCTGTAATCCAGTGGTGTCGTGAAGCTGCCAACTCCTTCACAATGTCATTTCCTGCCATGTCTTGACCTGAACAATACCATATTGTGTTAATGCAATTTTAAACTGTGTCACTTTATTCGTCAGTAAGAAATGTGATGAATTGTCAGCACTGATACTTTTATGTGCAAAACCTGTCATGTGTCTGCTTGTTTATCTTTCAGAGTGAGGAAGATATAAGTGTTGAACAAGCGCAGTCTCATCATCTTGCGCAGCTGCTTGCGCTGCAGCTCCCCAGCAGGGCTAACCTTTCTTGAACTCTATTGAAGTGCTGTCGGTTTTGTATATTATTTTGTCGGCGTGTTTATTTGCACTGGTGGCGATCTTTGATGCCCAGTGTATGTAATCTGCTGTCTGCTTGTGCTTTATTATCATAGTGGCGAACATTGATGCCCAGTGGATGTAATATGCCGTAATTTCTTTATTGTATAGTCTAGGTTTTTTCTTATTCACGATGCTACAATTATTTTACTGTATATATATCCTGTCTTCGCAGTAAACCGGCCAAACCGTAAAATTACAGTACATAATCGGGCCGTCATGCAATCACGATGTAGGTTGGGCCTGAAACATGCCGAACAGCTCACGGGCCGGCAGCAGCCCGAAATGAACCCCGGCCCATGATTGTGCGAATCAAATCACGGGCTTTTAACAGGCCAAAATTGTGTCAGTCCTTGTTTGGCCCAATCAGATATCGGCTGCGAGCAGGCCGGATGCAAACCGGGCCGTAGTTAGGCCCAACTATATGACGGGCTTTTAACAGGCCGAAATTAATATAGGGCCGAAATGTTAAACGGGCCCTTAACAGGCCAAAACTAATATCAGGCCGAATTACTAAGTGGGCCTTTAGCAAGTGGGCCCAAAAGCATAGTGTGTCCAGTTGACGGGCCGAATCTGATATGGGCCATAATTGAGCCCAAAGCCTCTTAAAGGGCGGGACCTGATCTGGGTCGTAATTTGGCCCAGAACTTGGTAGGCTTTTAACGGGCCGGATCTCATATGGGCCACTATTAGGCCCGGAGCATGGCAGGCCATTAATGGATCGGATCAAATATGGGCCGGCATTTGGCCCAAAACATGGCAGCAAGTTAATGGGCCGGCCTACTAGGGTCCTCAAAATCTTGTGGGCCTACAGCTGGGTCGGCCCATTAATGTCGGCGAAATCTCGTGGGCCTTTAGCTGGGCCGGCCCATTATGATCCGCAAGAATCTTGTGGCCTTTACCTGGGCTGGCCCATTATGGCACACAAAAATCTTGTGGGCCTTTACCTGGGCCGGCCCATTATGGCCCGCAAAATCTTGTGGGCCTTTAGTTGGACCAGCCCATTATGGTCCGCAAAATCTTGTGGGCCTTTAGCTGGGCCGGCCCATTATGGTCCGCAAAATCTTGTGGGCCTTCAGTTGGGCCGGCCCATTTAAACTTGATGGGCCGGTCCACGTGTCAACATATCATAGGCTCGTCTCGCCCATTGGATGAGTGACACCTGTGCCAACGCGGACCTGACACGTGTCTCCTCCAGCCAATGATGATTTTACACGTGGAAAATCCCCATTGGTCGGGGCTGTTAACGGGTTATCGGATCCAAAACCCGACCCGATAGCTTAACGGCGTTCCGTTACGGTGGATGCCACGTGTCGGTCACCCTTGACGAAAGCACTTCTGTGACGCGCGATTTATCATCATGGAAGTGGACACTTCCGTGATGATAATTTTGGTAATGTCATGGAACACTTCTACGACAGGACAGGTATGACTATCTTTATTCTGTCATAAATTTGTCATGGATGTACATGCATGACAAAAAACGCGACCTACTGTGACAAACACGTATCATCACGGAAGTGTATTTTTTTGTAGTGGGGGCCCACGAGGCAGGGGGCGTGCCCAGGGGGCAGGCGCGCCCCCACCCTCGTGGACAGGGTGTGGGCCCCTGGTCTTGATTCTTTCGCTAGTATTTTTTATAGATTCCAAAAATATTCTCTCTGAAGTTTCAGGTCATTCCGAGAACTTTTATTTCTGCACGAAAATAACACCATGGCAATTCTGCTGAAAACAGCGTCAGTCCGGGTTATTTCCATTCAAATCATGCAAGTTAGAGTCCAAAACAAGGGCAAAAGTGTTTGGAAAAGTAGATACGATGGAGACGTATCAACTCCCCCAAGCTTAAACCTTTGCTTGTCCTCAAGCAATTCAGTTGATAAACTGAAAGTGACAAAGAAAAACTTTTACAAACTCTGTTTGCTCTTGTTGTTGTAAATATGTAAAGCTAGCATTCAAGTTTTCAGCAAAGATTATGAACTAACCATATTCACAATAACACTTAGGTCTCATGTTTACTCATATCAATGGCATAATCAACTAGCGAGCAATAATAATAAATCTCGGATGACAACACTTTCTCAAAACAATCATAATATGATATAACAAGATGGTATCTCGCTAGCCCTTTCTGAGACCGCAAAACATAAATGCAGAGCACCTTTGAAGATCAAGGATTGACTAAACATTGTAATTCATGGTAAAAGAGATCCAGTCATAGTCATACTCGATATAAATTAATAGTAATGGATGGAAATGACAGCGGTGCTCTCCAACTTGTGCTTTTTAATAAGAGGATGATGACTCAACATAAAAGTAAATAGATAGGCCCTTCGCAGAGGGAAGCAGGGATTTGTAGAGGTGCCAGAGCTCGATTTTGAAATAGAGATAAATAATATTTTGAGCGGCATACTTTCATCGTCAACATAACAACCAACAGATCTCGATATCTTCCATGCTACACACATTGTAGGCGGTTCCCAAGTAGAATGGTAAAGTTTATACTCCCCCACCACCAACAAGCATCAATCCATGGCTTGCCCGAAACAACGGGTGCCTCCAACGAACAACAATCCTGGGGGAGTTTTGTTTGCAATTATTTTGATTCGGTTTGAGCATGGGACTGGGCATCCCGGCGACCAGCCATTTTCTCGTGAGTGAGGAGCGGAATCCACTCCTCTTGAGAATAACCCGCCTAGCATGGAAGATACAGACAGCCCTAGTTGATACATGAGCTATTCGAGCATACAAACCAGAATTTCATTTGAAGGTTTAGAGTTTGGCACATACAAATTTACTTGGAACGGCAGGTAGATACCGCATATAGGAAGGTATGGTGGACTCATATGGAATAACTTTGGGGTTTATGGAAGTGGATGCACAAGCAGTATTCTCGCTTAGTACAAGTGAATGCTAGAAAGAGACTGGGAAGCGACCAACTAGAGAGCGACAACAGTCATGAACATGCATTAAAATCAATAAACATTGAGTGCAAGCATGAGTAGGATATAATCCACCGTGAACATAAATATCGTGGAGGCTATGTTGATTTTGTTTCAACTACATGTGTGAACATGTGCCAAGTCAAGCCACTTGAATCATTCAAAGGAGGATACCACCCTATCATACCACATCACAACCATTTTAATAGCATGTTGGCACGCAAGGTAAACCATTATAAATTCCTAGCTAATTAAGGATGGCATGAGCAACTATAATCTCTAATTGTCGTTGCAAACATGTTTCATTCATAATAGGCTGAATCAGGAACGATGAACTAATCATATTTACAAAACCAAGAGAGGTCGAGTTCATACCAGCTTCTCTCATCTCAACCAGTCCATCATATATCATCATTTTTGCCTTTCACTTGCACGACCGAACGGGGTGGATAATAATAATAGTGCACGTGCATTGGACTAAGCTGGAATCTACAAGCATTTAATACAAGGGAGAAGATAAGGTGATATGGGCTCCTGGTTAATTCAACAATAATGCATATAAGAGCCACTCAACATTTTCATCATGGTCTTCTCCTCTTGACCCCCAAAGAAAAGAAAGGAAATAAAACTATTTACACGGGAAAGCTCCCAACAAACAAAAAGAAGAACAAGAAATCTTTTTGGGTTTTCTTTTAATTATTACCACTACTAGCATGGAAAGTAAACTAGCTAAAAGCTACAACTAATTTTTTGGTTTTTCTTAAGGTTTTTCAAACACACAAGAAGAAAGCAAGAAAAGAAAATAAACTAGCATGGATAGTACAATGAAAAAGTATGAGCACCGACAACTAGAATGAGTGTGTGAACATGAATGTAATGTCAGTGAGAAATTCGTACTCCCCCAAGCTTAGGCTTTTGGCCTAAGTTGGTCTATGCCCATGGATGGCCTGGCGGATATCCGAAGTTGTAACTGGGGTCGTACTGAGATGCAGCGGTGTGACACCCCCGATTTGACCGTACACTAATCATGCACGCAAATGTGTACGACCAAGTTCAGGGACTCACGGGAAGATATCTCAACACAACTCTAAAACATAAATAAGTCATACAAGCATCATAATACAAGCCAGGGGCCTCGAGGGCTCGAATACAAGTGCTCGATCACAGACGAGTCAGCGGAAGCAACAATATGTGAGTACAGACATAAGTTAAACAAGTTTGCCTTAAGAAGGCTAGCACAAACTGGGATACAGATCGAACGAGGCGCAGGCCTCCTGCCTGGGATCCTCCTAACTACTCCTGGTCGTCGTCAGCGGCCTGCACGTAGTAGTAGGCACCTCCAGTGTCGTAGGTGTCGTCGTCGACGGTGGCGTCTGGCTCCTGGACTCCAGCATCTGGTTGTGACAACCAGATAGAAAGGAAAGGGGGAAAAGAGGGAGAGAAGCAACCGTGAGTACTCATCCAAAGTACTCGCAAGCAAGGAGCTACACTACATATGCATGGGTATATGTGTAAAGGGGCATATCAGTGGACTGAACTGCAGAATGCCAGAATAAAAGGGGATAGCTAGTCCTGTCGAAGACTACGCTTCTGGCCATCTCCATCTTGCAGCATGTAGAAGAGAGTAGATTGAAGTCCTCCAAGTAGCATCGCATAGCATAATCCTACCCGGCGATCCCTCCTCGTCGCCCTGTTAGAGAGCGATCACCGGGTTGTATCTGGCACTTGGAAGGGTGTATTTTATTCAGTATCCAGTTCTAGTTGTCATAAGGTCAAGGTACAACTCCGGGTCGTCCTTTTACCGAGGGACACGGCTATTCGAATAGATAAACTTCCCTGCAGGGGTGCACCACATAACCCAACACGCTCGATCCCATTTGGCCGGACACACTTTTCTGGGTCATGCCCGGCCTCGTAAGATCAACGCGTCGCAGCCCCACCTAAGCACAACAGAGCGGTCAGCACGCCGGTCTAACCTATGCGCGCAGGGGTCTGGGCCCATCGCCCTATGCACACCTGCACGTTGCGTACGCGGCCGGAAGCAGACCTAGCCTAGTGGCGTTCCAGTCCAATCCGGCGCGCGCCACTCAGTCGCTGACGTCAAGAAGGCTTCGGCTGATACCACGACGCCGGGATACCCATAACTACTCCCGCGTAGATGGTTAGTGCGTATAGACCAAATGGCCAGACTCAGATCAAATACCAAGATCTCGTTAAGCGTGTTAAGTATCCGCGAACGCCGACCAGGGCCAGGCCCACCTCTCACCTAGGCGGTCTCAACCTGCCCTGTCGCTCCGCCACAAAGATCCACTTGCGGGTACTCCTACGAGCCGACCCGACTTTAGTCATCTCATGTGTCATGTATGTAGTATATAAGTATATACCCGTGATCACCGCCCAGGTGATCACGGCCCGATAGTATAGCACAGCAGACGGACAAGAATGTAGGGCCACTGATGGAAATCTAGCATCCTATACTAAGCATGTAGGATTGCAGGTAAAGGTATCAACAGTAGTAGCAAGGATAGGCTATGCATCAGGATAGGATATCGAAAAGCAGTAACATGCTACACTACTCTAATGCAAGCAGTATAGAGAAGAATAGGCGATATCTGGTGATCAAGGGGGGGCTTGCCTGGTTGCTCTGGCAAGTAGGAGGGGTCGTCGACTCCGTAGTCGAACTGGGCAGCAGCAGTGTCGGTCTCGTAGTCTACCGGAGAGAAGAGGGGGAAGAAACAGTAAATACAATGCAAACATAAGCATGACGATGCGTGACATGACAATGAGCGGTGCTAGGTGTGTCCTAACGCGACAGTAGGTGGTACCGGCGAAGGGGGGAACATCCGGGAAGGTATTCCCGATGTTTCGCGTTTTCGGACAGACGGACCGGAGGGGGAAAGTTGCTAGTTTGATAGGTTAGGGAGGTGTGGTGGACGAACGGACTGCGTATTCGGATTCGTCTCGTCGTTCTGAGCAACTTTCATATAGAAAACATTTTCATCCGAGTTACGGTTTAAAAGATATGAATTTTCAAAGTTTATTTGAATTTCTGGAATTATTTGAATTAAGCAAAAATGAATTATGACGTCAGCATGAGGCAATGCTGACGTCAGCAGGTCAACAGAGCGGCTGACCAGGTCAAACTGACCAGTGGGCCCCACCTGTCATAGACAGTGGGCTAACAGAAGATTAAACTAATTAATTTTTAGTTAATTAACTACTGGGCCCACCTGTCAGTGAGTGATTAGATTAATTAATTAGTTTTAATTATAAAAACATTTTCTTTCTCTTTTTTTTATTTTTGCGGCGGGGCCCGCATGTCAGTGGCTGGGCCTGCCCAGTCAGCAGTTGACTGGGTTAACCCAGTCAACGGGGCCCACGGGGCCCACTGGCAGTGGCCCTGGGGTGGCCCCAGGCCAGCCACGTCGGCGGCCGGCGCCGGAGCACTCCGGCGACCAAAACAGCGGCGGCCCCTCGCCGGAGTTGGCCGGAATCGCGCTACGGGGCTCGGGGAGGAGCGGGGCTAGGCCCATTCGAAGGAGCTCGCAGCGCCGCATCCAGTGGTGGCCGGGGCTTCGCCGGACTTGGCCGGAATCGGCGCCGGCGAGCGGCGGAGGCGGCGGCGCGCACGGGTGCCCGACGGAAACGAGGCTACGGCGGGCTATCGAGCAAGCGGAGGGCTGGGGGGCATCTACGCGCTGTGGGGAGTGCAGCGGGCTTGAGCCCGTGACCAAAAGGTCACCGGAGACCCGCCGGCGACGAGCTCCGCGGCGCGGCGTTCGGGCGCGCGTGGGGAAGCAGCTAGGGGGCGCGCGAGAGCGAAAGGACAGGGGAGGAGGGGGGAGAAGCTCACGGCGAGGCTGTAGGGGGACGGCAGCGTGCTCGGGGAGGCTCGTCGGAGGCCAAACGGAGCGGCGATCGACGGCGACCGTGCGGGGAAGAAGAGCTCGGGGAGGTCGTTGCAGGGGCTCCGGTCTCCAACGGGCTGCACCAGACGATGCAGCGGGCGACGGCGGTCCTTGGAGACACCGTGGGGCGGCGAGGCGGGCACGATGGCCGTGGGAACGACGGTGAACGGCGGCGACCGCGTCGGGCGTGGGGAAGGGAGGAGCGGCGTGGATCTGGGGGGGAGAGAGAGGCGCAGAGGCCGAGAGGTGAGCGGGGGTGAGTGGGAGAGGGTCCCGAGGAGGCGGGGGGCTGGCGTCCTTATCCTCCCCGTTGCCGGCGAGGTGGTGCGGCGGGGACCGGCCCCTGTTCCGACCCCGGTCGGGGGAACAGGGAAGGGGAGGGCGAGTGGGAGAGGTGGGCCGGGTGGAGCTGGGCCTTCGGCCGGGGGGGGGAATGGTGCTGGCCGGCTGGGCCTGGGGTTGGCCCAGTTGGGCCAGGTCCAGTGGGGGGGGCTTTTGTTTTTATTTTTTTGTTTTTTGTTTTGTTTTGCATTTTCTTTTATTTATTTTCTTTCACCTTTTAATCCATTTTAAAATACTTAGACATTTTCTAAAAAGGAGTTTTCTCCACCATAATTATCAGTGCAATTTCTCGCATGGCCCGAACATTTTTGTTTAAATTTTTGAAAACTTTTATTTTCCACTTTAATTTTAATTGAAGTTTGAATTAGGAGTTTGAAAAGAAATGTGATTCCAATGTGATCAAGCCCTGTTTAGCAACATGATTAGCTTAATCACAGAGAGTTACTGTAGCATGATTCTCGGGGTGTTACAAATCTCCTCTACTACAAGAAATCTCGTCCCGAGATTTAGGAGGTAGAAGGAAACAGTGCGGGGTATTCTTCGCGCAGACGATCCTCTCGTTCCCAAGTGGCCTCATCTTCAGAATGGTGCGACCACTGGACTTTGAGAAACTTGATCGCCTTCTGACGTGTGCGGCGTTCAGCTTGGTCGAGAATGCGGACCGGATGCTCCTTATAGGAGAGGTCTTGCTGCAATTCGAGCACTTCATGATCCACAGCTCGGATTGGGTCCTTGAAGCAACGGCGGAGCTGTGACACATGGAACACATCGTGAACCTGAGAAAGGTTCGGCGGTAGCTCCAGTTGGTATGCCACTTTTCCACGCCTTTCGAGAATAGTGAATGGGCCAATATAGCGAGGAGCTAGTTTGCCCTTGATCCCGAAGCGGTGAGCACCCTTCATAGGTGTGACTCGAAGATAAGCCTTTTCGCCAGGTTGATAGACCATGATGACGGTCATACTGACTCTTCTGACGTGACTGAGCAGTCTTGAGATTCTCGCGAATAATGCGGACTTGTTCTTCGGCATCTTGGATAATATCCGGACCGAAGAGTGGACGTTCCCCAGTTTCTGACCAGTTCAGAGGGGTTCGGCACTTTCGTCCATATAACACTTCGAAGGGGGCCATCTTCAGACTAGCTTGATAGCTATTATTATAAGAGAACTCAGCATACGGGAGAGATTCCTCCCATTTCTTGCCGAAGGAAATAACGCAAGCTCGAAGCATGTCTTCGAGAACTTGGTTGACGCGTTCAACTTGTCCTTGCGATTGAGGATGAAACGCAGTACTGAATGACAGATGAGTTCCCATAGCTTCTTGGAAACTTGCCCAGAATCTTGAAGTGAATAAGCTGCCACGGTCTGAGCTGATAACCAATGGAATACCGTGGAGTGAAACAATCCTGGACATATAGAGCGTTGCCAACTGGCTAGCAGTGATCGTTTCTTTGACTGCCAGAAAATGTGCAACTTTGGAAAGCCGGTCAATGACGACAAGAATAGCATCATTACCTTTCTGTGATTTGGGAAATCCAGTGACGAAGTCCATCTCAACATGGTCCCATTTCCATTCAGGAATAGAGATAGGTTGCAGAGTTCCAGCAGGCCTTTGATGTTCTGCTTTGATACGACGGCAAACGTCACACTCAGCAACATAACGAGCAATGTCTTGCTTCATATTAGACCACCAGAATCTCTGACGGATGTCTTGGTACATCTTTGTACTACCAGGATGGATACATAGAGGCGTATCATGAGCTTCTTTCATAACTTCCTGTGTCATATCCAGGTTTTTCTCTGCACATGGCACCACTAGGCGGCCCTTGAAGTATAGGGTGCCATCTTCAGCAATGGTGAAGAATGAGGGCTTTCCTTCTGCGAGGTAGCGCTTAATCTTGTGGGCTTCAGAGTCATACTTCTGTAGCCTTTTGATGCTGTCCTCGAGATCTGGTTTAGCAACTAGGGTATTGAGGGAACCCTGGGTAACAACGTGGAGGTTCACCTTGCCAAACTCCTTAGGAGGGGGAGCGAGTGCACCCGGAGGAACAATATGGAGGTTCAGCTTCCTGAATTCTTCAACAAGCGAGGGCTGAACTTTGTGAACCTGGAGGTGGTTGCAGTAAGACTTGCGGCTCAAGGCATCAGCCATTACATTAGCCTTGCCTGGCGTATAGGAAATACCCAAGTCAAAGTCTGCAACAAGCTCCATCCATCTCTGCTGACGGAGGTTCAGATCTGGCTGAGTAAACGGATACTTCAGACTTTGGTGGTCAGTGAAGATCTCGCAACGATTACTGAGAAGGTAATGTCGCCACTGCTTCAGCGCATGAATGACAGCAGCAAGTTCGAGGTCGTGAACTGGGTAGTTCTCTTCGTGAGGGCGCAATTGCCGAGAGGCATAAGCAATCACTTTGCGGTCTTGCATTAGGACACAGCCTAACCCTTGACGGGAAGCGTCGCAGTAAATGACAAAGTCCTTAGTATCAGGTGGAGCTAGAACTGGAGCAGAAGTCAACTTGTCTTTGAGTGCCTGGAAACTTTCCTGACACTTGTCTGTCCATTGGAACTTGACGCCCTTATGCAACAGGTTAGTCAGAGGCCTGGCGATCTTGGAGAAGTTCTCGACGAATCGACGGCAATAGCTGGCGAGACCGAGAAAACTTCTGACTTGCTTAACGTTCTTGGGAGGAGTCCAATCAAGAATAGCCTGAACTCGTTCAGGGTTGATGGCAATACCATCCTTAGAGATGACATGCCCAAGATAGGTTACTTCCGGTAGCCAGAATTCACATTTGGAGAACTTGGCATATAGTTGATGCTCTCGTAGCTTTTCCAGTACAAGTCGAAGATGTTCAGCATGTTCTTCTTCGTTCTTGGAAAATACCAGGATATCATCCAGATAAACCACGACGAACTTGTCGAGGTAATCCATGAATATATAGTTCATCAGACGAGAGAAGGTGGCTGGAGCATTGGTTAAACCGAAAGACATGACGGTGTACTCGTATGAACCATAGCGAGTCACGAAGGCGGTCTTTGGGATATCCTCTTCGCGAACACGGATCTGGTGGTAGCCCAACCTCAAGTCGAGCTTAGAGAACACTGACGAACCCGCCAGTTGATCATACAGATCATTGATCCGAGGAAGGGGGTATTTATTCTGAATGGTAGCTTGGTTTATAGGACGGTAGTCTTGAACTAACCGGTTTGTCCCATCCTTCTTCTTGACAAAGAGAGAAGGTGCTCCCCAAGGAGAGCAACTTGGGCGAATGAATCCTTTGCGAAGAGATTTGTCGATTTCCTCCTTAAGCTCAAGGAGTTCATGCGGCGGCATTTTGTAGGGTCGCTTGGCTATAGGAGTGGTGCCTGGTTTCAAGTCGATGATGAATTCGACAGCTCTAGCAGGGGGAATCCCTGGAAGTTCTTCAGGGAAGACGTCGAGGAATTCACGCACGACGGGAATGTTTTCAATGCCCTCGAGTGGTGCGGCGTTCAATGCATTCAATGCATAGAGCCTGGCCTCGGCATTTTGCACCAGATTAGCTTGGTAAGCAACTATTTCATCTGAAGGGTGAAGTAGATGGACGGTTTTAGTGGCGCAAACGATAGAAGCAGTATGCGCTTTCAGCCAATCCATACCCAAAATGAGGTCGATGTTAGACGACTTCAGGATAATGGGAGAGGCATAGAATTCCAGCCCTTCGACTTCCACGGGGACATCGATGCCAACCAAGGAGGTTTGACACTGTCCCACGGGGGTTTTGACCAATACAGAGGTGTTCATCTCCTCACATTTAACGTCCTGCTTGTATGCAAAATCTTCTGACATGAATGAATGCGATGCACCTGTATCAAATAAAACGGATGCTGGTACTGAATTTACGAGGAGTGTACCCATCACAGTAGCAGGCTGGTCTTGAGCTTCGTTGAGATCAACGTGGTTGGCATGAGCACGACCATAAGGCTTAGCATTGTTGTTGCGGGGCTGGTTGTTACCACGGCCCGTTGCTGGAAGGGCAAGTTGATTCTGATTCTGATGGCAGTCCCTGGCACGGTGACCTGGTTTCCCACACTTGTAGCACAGACCATTATTGGGAGTGGGAACAGGAGCTTGGGATGGTGGAGCTGGAAGTCTTGACTGCCTAGATGGTGGTGGAGGCAGACGAGGTGCAGCATATGTCTGCCTTGGGGCAGATGCATTTGGACGGTACATGCTGTTCGGGATCCATATCTTACGCTTCTGTGCGGGCGAGCCCGAAGATGAGCCCGTGTCACGGTTGCGTCTGTGAGAGCTCTGGTATTCCTGCAGACCAGTTTCGACATTGATGGCCTTGTTCACCAAGGTGGCGAAATCAGCAAAGTCATGCACTAGAAGTGCGAGCTTGATGTCAGCTTGAAGGCCATCACGGAACTTCTCCTGTCTGCGTGCATCAGTTGCAATGTCTTCTTCAGCATAGCGGGACAAGTCCAGAAACTCCCGCTGAGAAGCTTCGACAGTTTTGTTGCCTTGGGTGAGGTTGCGGAACTCACGCTTCTTCCGGTCCATGACTCCCTGAGGAATGAAGCGGGCACGGAAAGCAGCTTGGAAGTCTGGCCATGTGATGATTGTTCCAGCTGGCAGAGTACGCCTGTGGCTGTCCCACCATTGAGCTGCGGGTCCCTTCAAGAAGAAGGAAGCAAAGGTGACATAGCTGGCAGGGGCTACATCAGCAGACTCCATCTCGTAGGTGATGTCACGGAGCCAGTCATCAGCATCGAGAGGCTGAGTTGAGCTGCGGTAGATGGTTGGGTTGAGGCGTATGAAATCTTGAAGAGTCACTTGGGCTGGCTGCTGGTTCATATTGGGGCGAGGAAACTGAGCCATCATATTTTCCATGAATTGGCAGTTCAAGTCAAACTGCTGGATCATACCAGCCATGTACTCAGGTGGTGGTGGGGCATTGCCACCATGACCACGACCACCTGGTCTAACCATCCTGCTAATATATAACAGGGGTAGTTCAGTATTGGAAAATATTTGCAAAGACAAGAATCATTCATGATGAAACATGCATAATGAAAGGATCACGATAGCTACTACATAGTAGTTGGCATAACTTACAAAAGGGGTCATGCATAGAGTTCAGTACATAGAGTTCAGTACATAGACTAAAACAACATAGGCGGCACACAGGCTTGCGGCGAATGCATCTAACACTACAAGCAAGCCTACATCAGTCCCAAGAGGTACTGTGGAGGTAATCGTAGCCCGACAGCTGGTAGTGAGGCAACGGATAGCCCTCCACGTCAGCAGACTGGGGGCCGCAGATACTCAGGTGTAGAGCCCGAAGCTCAGGTGGCAGAAGAGGACCAAGTGCGGGAGAGTAGCCTCCCACCTCTGGCCAACCGACACCGTGGGGCATCACGGTCCTGGCTGGGTAGATCGCAGTATGCGGTACCTGTCCAGATCGGACAAAGGGGTGCAGCAGCGTCAGAGCACGGTAAAGGTGCTGACGGGTGGTGTACATCTCGTGGCGAAGAGCTCGGTTAGCTCGATCCAGCCCATCAGCATGCAGAACCAGGTGCTGATGGTAGAAGGGCTCTCGGGTGACAGTGGAGTAGGCAGCAGTATAGTATCCCTCCGCACCAACATCAGATGCGATAGCAATGTGCCTGAAAGGGGAGGTGTCCAACTCCCGATACTCTCCACGAAGACGTGTCAGAGCAGCATAGGCAGCATCGTGGACAGCAATATCGATGGTCACACCAACACCATGTGCGGTGTGCAGCACAATAGGGGAGTCATACTCCCGTGAGTAGAGGTGGACGATGGCACGGTACTGCTCCTGGTTAAAGTCCTGGTACTCCTCGTAGACGGTGTACTCAGGGTGCCAGCGATAACTCAGATAGGTCATCATCTCAGCTAGCACCGCAGGTGATCCCGAGGCACCCATGTCCATCGTGTGGCAAACGACCTGCCTCGTGGGTTCCATCTGAAAGCAAAGACGTTTCAAAGGAGTCAAATGACAGTGTGTGAATTGTCCAAAATACTATTCTAAGAAACAACTATGGCTTATCCAACTTTGGGGTGAATGCGGTCACGGGATCCTAGTGTTAAGGTTAGTAAATTCGTTTAACCCGAGTAGAAGATAGTTCAGAGTCCCAGAATAAAGGTCGAGGAGTAAAAGATCCTAGTACCACCCAATGGCAACGTGGGCCCATAAGACACACAGCCATGTTCGTAAAAGTTTTGTAATGTCTAGACTCGACTTCGGCCAAGGAGTGTGGAAAGGGGGATTCCTACAGGCAGTCGGCTCTGATACCAACTTGTGACACCCCCGATTTGACCGTACACTAATCATGCACGCAAATGTGTACGACCAAGTTCAGGGACTCACGGGAAGATATCTCAACACAACTCTAAAACATAAATAAGTCATACAAGCATCATAATACAAGCTAGGGGCCTCGAGGGCTCGAATACAAGTGCTCGATCACAGACGAGTCAGCGGAAGCAACAATATGTGAGTACAGACATAAGTTAAACAAGTTTGCCTTAAGAAGGCTAGCACAAACTGGGATACAGATCGAACGAGGCGCAGGCCTCCTGCCTGGGATCCTCCTAACTACTCCAGGTCGTCGTCAGCGGCCTGCACGTAGTAGTAGGCACCTCCAGTGTAGTAGGTGTCGTCGTCGACGGTGGTGTCTGGCTCCTGGACTCCAACATCTGGTTGCAACAACCAGATAGAAAGGAAAGGGGGAAAAGAGGGAGAGAGGCAACCGTGAGTACTCATCCAAAGTACTCGCAAGCAAGGAGCTACACTACATATGCATGGGTATATGTGTAAAGGGGCATATCAGTGGACTGAACTGTAGAATGCCAGAATAAAAGCGGGATAGCTAGTCCTGTCGAAGACTACACTTCTGGCCATCTCCATCTTGCAGCATGTAGAAGAGAGTAGATTGAAGTCCTCCATGTAGCATCGCATAGCATAATCCTACCCGGCGATCCCCTCCTCGTCGCCCTGTTAGAGAGCGATCACCGGGTTGTATCTGGCACTTGGAAGGGTGTATTTTATTCAGTATCCAGTTCTAGTTGTCATAAGGTCAAGGTACAACTCTGGGTCGTCCTTTTACCGAGGGACACGGCTATTCGAATAGATAAACTTCCCTGCAGGGGTGCACCACATAACCCAACACGCTCGATCCCATTTGGCCGGACACACTTTTCTGGGTCATGCCCGGCCTCGTAAGATCAACACGTCGCAGCCCCACCTAGGCTCAACAGAGAGGTCAGCACGCCGGTCTAAACCTATGCGCGCAGGGGTCTGGGCAAATCGCCCTATGCACACCTGCACGTTGCGTACGCGGCCGGAAGCAGACCTAGCCTCCTTAATACAAGCGCGAGCTTACGGTCCAATGCGGCACGCGCCACTCAGTTGCTGACATCAAAAGAGCTTCGGCTGATACCACGACGTCGGGATACCCATAACTACTCCCACGTAGATGGTTAGTGCGTATAGACCAAATGGCCAGACTCAGATCAAATACCAAGATCTCGTTAAGCGTATTAAGCGTCCGCGAACGCCGACCAGGGCCAGGCCCACCTCTCACCTAGGCAGTCTCAACCTGCCCTGTCGCTCCGCCACAAAGATCCACTCGCGGGTACTCCTACGAGCCGACCCGACTTTAGTCATCTCATGTGTCATGTATATAGTATATAAGTATATACCCGTGATCACCGCCCAGGTGATCACGGCCCGATAGTATAGCACAGCAGACGGACAAGAATGTAGGGCCACTGATGGAAAACTAGCATCCTACACTAAGCATGTAGGATTGCAGGTAAAGGTATCAACAGTAGTAGCAAGGATAGGCTATGCATCAGGATAGGATATCGAAAAGCAGTAACATGCTACACTACTCTAATGCAAGCAGTATAGAGAAGAATAGGCGATATCTGGTGATCAAGGGGGGGGCTTGCCTGGTTGCTCTGGCAAGTAGGAGGGGTCGCCGACTCCGTAGTCGAACTGGGCAGCAGCAGTGTCGGTCTCGTAGTCTACCGGAGAGAAGAGGGGGGAAGAAACAGTAAATACAATGCAAACATAAGGATGACGATGCGTGACATGACAATGAGCGGTGCTAGGTGTGTCCTAACGCGATAGTAGGTGGTACCGGCGAAGGGGGGAACATCCGGGAGGTATTCCCGATGTTTCGTGTTTTCGGACAGTCGGACCGGAGGGGAAAGTTGCTAGTTTGACAGGTTAGGGAGGTGTGGTGGACGAACGGACTGCGTATTCGGATTCGTCTCGTCGTTCTGAGCAACTTTCATATAGAAAACATTTTCATCCGAGTTGCGGTTTAAAAGATATGAATTTTCAAATTTATTTGAATTTCTGGAATTATTTAAATTAAGCAAAAATGAATTATGACGTCAGCATGTGGCAATGCTGACGTCAGCAGGTCAACAGAGCGGCTGACCAGGTCAAACTGACCAGTGGGCCCCACCTGTCATAGACAGTGGGCTAACAGAAGATTAAACTAATTAATTTTAAGTTAATTAACTACTGGGCCCACCTGTTAGTGAGTGATTAGATTAATTAATTAGTTTTAATTATAAAAAAAATTCTTTTCTTTTTTATTATTTTTGCAGTGGGGCCCGCATGTAAGTGGCTGGGCCTGCCCAGTCAGCAGTTGACTGGGTTAACCCAGTCAACTGGGACCCACGGCGCCCACTGGCAGTGGCCCTGGGGTGGCCCCAGGCGAGCCACGTCGGCGGCCGGCGCCGGAGCTACTCCGGCGACCAAAACAGCGGCGGCCCCTCGCCGGAGTTGGCCGGAATCGCGCTACGGGGCTCGGGGAGGATCGGGGCTAGGCTCATTCGAAGGAGCTCGCAGCGCCGCATCCAGTGGTGGCCGGGGCTTCGCCGGACTCGGCCGGAATCGGCGCCGGCGAGCGGCGGAGGCGGCGGCGCACACGGGTGCCCGACGGAAACGAGGCTACGGCGGGCTATCGAGCAAGCGGACGGGCTGGGGGGCATCTACGCGCTGTGGGGAGTGCAGCGGGCTTGAGCCCGTGACCAAAAGGTCACCGGAGACCCGCCGGCGACGAGCTCCGCGGCGCGGCGTTCGGGCGCGCGTGGGGAAGCAGCTAGGGGGCGCGGGAGAGCGAAAGGACAGGGTAGGAGGGGGGAGAAGCTCACGGCGAGGCTGTAGGGGGACGGCAGCGTGCTCGGGGAGGCTCGTCGGAGGCCAAACGGAGCGGCGATCGACGGCGACCGTGCGGGGAAGAAGAGCTCGGGGAGGTCGTTGCAGGGGCTCCGGTCTCCAACGGGCTACACCAAACGATGCAGCGGGCGACGGCGGTCCTTGGAGACACCGTGGGGCGGCGAGGCGGGCACGATGGCCGTGGGAACGACGGTGAACGGCGGCGACCGCGTCGGGCGTGGGGAAGGGAGGAGCGGCGTGGATCTGGGGGGGGGAGAGAGAGGCGCAGAGGCCGAGAGGTGAGCGGGGGTGAGTGGGAGAGGGTCCCGAGGAGGCGGGGGGCTGGCGTCCTTATCCTCCCCGTCGCCGGCGAGGTGGTGCGGCGGGGACCGGCCCCTGTTCCGACCCCGGTCGGGGGAACAGGGAAGGGGAGGGCGAGTGGGAGAGGTGGGCCGGGGTGGAGCTGGGCCTTTCGGCCGGGGGGGGGGATGGTGCTGGCCGGCTGGGCCTGGGGTTGGCCCAGTTGGGCCAGGTCCAGTGGGGGGGGCTTTTGTTTTTATTTTTTTGTTTTCTGTTTTGTTTTGCATTTTCTTTTATTTATTTTCTTTCACCTTTTAATCCATTTTAAAATACTTAGACATTTTCTAAAATGGAGTTTTCTCCACAATAATTATCAGTGCAATTTCTGGCATGGCCCGAACATTTTTGTTTAAATTTTTGAAAACTTTTATTTTCCACTTTAATTTTAATTGAAGTTTGAATTAGGAGTTTGAAAAGAAATGTGATTCCAATGTGATCAAGCCCTGTTTAGCAACATGATTAGCTTAATCACAGAGAGTTACTGTAGCATGATTCTCGGGGTGTTACAAGCGGCTATTGCTTGATGAGCTGCAGCTTGGAGGCGAGCTGCCCCCGTCCTCCTCTCATACTCGTTTGCCTCCTCCCTGGTTATAACATATCTCCCTTTTGCCTAAAAGTCAAAGAAAGCAGGAGCAGGGAGAGCAACATGGACAGTGCGATGTCTGTCAAAGATTAGTCCGTATGGGAGGAATTGTTCATTCCTCTCAACAAACTGATCACGAACCATAGCGTTATAATCTAGTTAAGCAGGAGGCAACTCCATATCATTTTCACGAATGGGTACCTCGAGAAAATTAGCTAAACGGGTTGCATAAATTCCACCAAACAAATCTCCGCTAATACTGTTATGATGCAACCTTCATGCAACGATAGCTCCCAAGTTATATAGTTTATCTACTAATACAACACTCTTGAGAACACTAAGATCGGGAACGCACATGTGACATGCCTCGTCCTTGCCGTTAATGCATCTACCTATAAAGAGAGCAAAATAATGTATGGCAGGAAAATGAATACTCCCTATGGTAGCTTGCATGATTTCCCTAGATTCCCCCACAGTTATACTAGCAAGGAAGTCTTTATATTCAGATTTGCGAGGTTCACTAGGACTACCCCACTGCAGGAGTTTACAAGCAGTATTAAAATCCTCTAAATCCACGGTATAAGATTTATCATAAAGATCAAACAGGACCATGTGAGAATTGCGTGATGATGTAAATTTAAACCTTCTCACAAAGGAGTCAGTCAGGTAGTAATGTTGGGGGCACTTATCTGACACGAAGCCCTCGAGTTCACCATTACGCACAAACGCGTCAAATTCATCCTTAATTCCTGCTTGGACCATGAAATTTTCTGACGGCCATTCACAAGGCCGCACTTGAGCTTCTCTTGGTGGTTCATGGTCCGGTTCACGTATTGCAGGCCTGGGTCCTTGCTTCCTTGAGGAACCACCTTGGTACATTTTCCTAAACATATTTCTTCCTTTGAAAAAGAAATTTTTAGTGACTCAAAATAAAAGTGAACTAAACTCAACAAGATTGATAGCAACTACTCCCACAAGTGCCTAGAGACTATATCATGCGTTAGAACTACTTGGGACCAAATAAGTTTGACATGCAAACTCAAGAACAGGGTCACCTAAGCAGCAAAAAATTGCAATAAATAAAGCACTAGAACAAAAACTAATTGGACCATTGGAGGAGTCACATACCGAAGAACGATCCCCCAAAGCAGTTTTGTGAGTGGAGCTTTGAGCAAGGAGATCGAAAATCGCAGCAAGATGAGCTAGAACACGGGTTTGAGCTGTGTGGTGATTTTTGCTGGAGGAAGACGAAGTGTGTGGGTGCTGGAATAAGTGGAGGGGTGCCACGTGGGGCCCACGAGGCAGGGGGCGCGCCCTGGACCCTCGTGGCCAG
Organism: Triticum aestivum; assembly: GCF_018294505.1. NCBI lineage: Eukaryota > Viridiplantae > Streptophyta > Magnoliopsida > Poales > Poaceae > Triticum > Triticum aestivum. The sequence goes on from NC_057808.1 coordinate 25,455,808, forward strand.
GTGGTGGCTCCCTCTGGTGTGTTCTCGGTGCCAGATATTCTTAAATATTCTAGAAAAAATCATATTTCAATTTCGGGGCATTTAGGGAACTTTTATTTTCAAGGTATTTTTTACTGCACGGATAATTTAGAAAACAGACAAAAAATACTATTTTTGCTCTATTTAATGTAACTAACAGAAAGTAAAAGGAGGGTATAGAGAGTTGTGCTTTCTAACTTCATCCATCTCATGCTCATCAAAAGGAATCCACTAACAAGGTTGATCAAGTCTTGTTAACAAACTCATTCCAATTCGCATGAAACCGGAGAATTTTTTAATAGCACTAGGTTACCTCAACGGGGATATGCACGTCCCTAATAATAATAATATCATATTTCTTCTTGACAGTAGGAAGAGGAAATTCAAAACCTCCAATAATAATCGATGGAAATTTCCCAATAGAGTTGATACTGTGGACTTGAGGTTGTTTCCTCGGAAAGTGTACCGGATGCTCATTACCATTAACATGAAAAGTGGCATTGCCTTTGTTGCAATCAATAACAGCCCCTGTAGTATTCAAAAAAGGTCTACCAAGGATAATCGACATACTATCGTCCTCGGGAATATCAAGAATAACAAAGTCCGTTAGGATCGTAACGTTTGCAACTACCAACAGGCACATCCTCACAAATACCAACAGGTATAGCAGTTGATTTATCGGCCATTTGCAAAGATATTTCAGTAGGTGTCAACTTATTCAAATCAAGTCTACGATATAAAGAGAGAGGCATAACATTAACACCGGCTCAAAGATCACATAAAGCAGTTCTAACATAGTTTCTTTTAATGGAGCATGGTATAGTTGGTACTCCTGGATCTCCAAGTTTCTTTGGTATTCCACCCTTAAAAGTATAATTAGCAAGCATGGTGGAAATTTCAGCTTTCGGTATCTTTCTTTTATTTGTAAGAATATCCTTCATATACTTAGCATAAGGATTCATTTTAAGCATACCAGTCAAACACATACGCAAAAAGATAGGTCTAATCATTTCAGCAAAACGCTCAAAATCCTCATGATCCTTTTTCTTGGATGGTTTAGGAGGAAAAGGCATGGGTTTCTGAACCCATGGTTCTCTTTCTTTACCGTGCTTCCTAGCAACAAAGTCTCTCTTATCATAACGTTGATTCTTTGATTGTGGGTTATCAAGATCAACAGCAGGTTCAATTTCTACTTCATTGTTATTGCTAGGTTGAGCATCAACATGAACATCATCATTAACATTATCACTAGGTTCATGTTCATCACCAGATTGTGTTTCAGCATCAGAAATAGAAATATCATTGGGATTCTCAGGTGTGTCAACAACAGGTTCACTAGAAGCATGCAAAGTCCTATCATTTTTCTTTTCCTTCTTTTTAGAAGGACTAGGTGCATCAACATTAGTTCTGTGAGAATCTTGCTCAATTCTCTTAGGGTGGCCCTCATGATACAAAGGTTCCTGAGTCATTCTGCCCCCTCTAGTCATAACTCTAACAGCATTATCATTTTTCTTATTATTCAATTCATTGAGCAAATCATTTTGAGCTTTAAGCACTTGTTCTACTTGAGTGGTAACCATAGAAGCATGTTTACTAATAAGTTTAAGTTCACCTTTAACTCTAGACATATAATCACTCAAGTGTTCAATCATATAAGCATTATGTTCCAATTGTCTACCAACATAAGCATTGAAGTTTTCTTGTTTAACAATAAAATTATCAAACTCATCTAAGCATTGGCTAGCAGACTTATAATGAGGAATATCACCTTCATCAAATCTATAGAGAGAATTTACCTTTACTACCTGTGTCGGGTTATCAAGACCATGTATTTCTTCAATAGGTGGTAAATTCTTAACATATTCAGCTTTAATACCCTTTTCTTTCATAGATGTAGCGACCAGACCTCAAATGGCATGTGCTGCTGTGCACCAGTGTCATCCCTGGATCAGTAATGCTGACACGCACAGTACAAATGGAGGATTTATAACAGAGTAGCAATCACACACTTATTACATCGAATATCTCCAAAGAGATTAAGTATGATAACATGGCTTAAGGCCATCTAAAAACGATAACAACGGAAGACTTGGAAGATAAGTGAGTCCATCAACTCCAGCGGCATCACTGAGTATAAGACCACGACCTAAGGCACCTTACTCGTCGTCTGAAAAGTCTGCAACATGAAACGTTGCAGCCCGAAAACGGGTCAGCACATAGAATATGCTGGCAAAGCAACACATAGAGAGCAATGAACAATGATAAGGTTGTACTATATGCATATATGGCTGATAGAAAGCTCTATGGTTACAGTTTTGCGAAAAGCCAATTTTATCCTACTACAAAGGAATAAATTTTATTTAACTATCATGGTGGTTGAAACATTGAGAAGGTACCTCCAACTCAATCCCAATTAAGTATCATCATTAACCCCACAAAATTAATTATAAGTATCACGGTGATGAGATTCAAATGATAATCCAGGTACTAGATACTCAAGTTGTCCATAACCGGGGACACGGCTAATCATGATCAGTTTGTACACTCTGCAGAGGTTTGTGCACTTTTCCCCACAAGACTCGATCGCCTCCGCTTGATTCTCGCACTGCATGAGGTTTGAGAAACGGATGACCGAGACACAGTCTTTCAGAAACAGTCACTCTCTACTCTGGATGGACCGGTACACCTACTTTCCCCTACATCTGCTAGTCCACCTCTTCAAGAGATCCTGTAACCTACTCAGCTATGCTAGAGCCCATAATAGCTTGCGGCTGCACACGGAAGTTTCTAGCATGAATAATCTTATGATCCCTTTGAGCCTGGGTGGCGGTCCTTATACAAACAGACAACACTGGGTTCTCCAGGTGCGTCAATCCACCCAGATGTGATTTTTTAGTTGCCACCTTAAGTTGAAACATTATTAAACACTCACATCTGTCATGAATATCTCTCAAACCCAATCCACGTCTACGAGCATAGCATGGCATTGATAAAAACAACGTAGAAGTAACTCCCGATGGTTTGATAAAGAACAGGTAATAGGTACTACCTCAACTACTTCCCAATACCCACAGTTTAATTAGATCCTAATCATGCAATGTGTTTGAGGAAATAGATCTAATGCAATAAAACTGGGTATGAACGGGGTATGATCAAAGTGTTACTTGCCTTGCTGATGATCCGCAAAACCTAGCGAGTCGAAATAACAAGCGGCACACTCCGGGTACTCTATCGCAAACAAACAAGCATACAATCAGTACTCATCTAATGCACAGGTAAAACTCGAAAGAAAGATCCAACCAGAAAGTTCAACTTAAGAACTCCAGTTAGTAGAAAGAATCAACTCGAAAGAAGCAACGAAAGTCAAACAACGAAAGAAAGAAACTTCGTTTGCTAATCTGGATCTAGGTCAAATTTTACTATAGCAAAAACTTGTTTGAGTAGGTTAAACGGAAAGAGAATTTCGAGACGAAACTCTAGGCGCTTGAATCACCTGATTCCGATAAACGAGCGAAAAGTTAAACAGATTCGAAAATTCGATCGGAAATCGAATCTGAGAAAATAACGAGAAAATCCGACGAAAAAGAAAAACGGACGAACGGTTAAAGAACGGACGTTCGTTAACAGAGAAAAACCGATGAACGCGTTCGTTAAAACGAACGGTTCGGTGAACGCTCGCGAAATAAGAGAACCAAAAAAAAACCGATCTAGGGGTTTTTTTTAAAACAAAAGGTTTTTTTTCGGAAAACCGGTCAACACGAGACGAGGCAGCGGCGGTACCTCGACGGGGCTCGCTCCGGCGAGGGCTCCGGCGGCGGGGCTCAGGGGCGGGGGTGCGGGGCTCGGGGGGGGGGGGGCGGCTCCGGCGGCGAGGGGGCTCCGGCTCGGGGCTCCCGGCGGCGGGCGGCGAGGCAAAAGCGGGCGGCGGCGGCGGCTCCTCCGGCGGCGATGGTGGCGAAAACGGAGGGGGGGGTATATATGGAGGGGGGCCTAGGGGGCTTGGGGAAGGAGCTACCGAGGCGGCGGCGGCGTCGTGGCGCTCCCGGACTCCGGCGGCGTCGTGGGGAGGAAGGAGAGGTCGCGGGCGGGCCGTCGGCTGGGCTCGGCCCAGTCGGCGCGTGCGTGTATTTTTTTTTAAATGTTCCGTGGAAAATATTGCGTAGAAAAATAAATAAAAATCAGAAAAATATGAAATAAATTTTCCCCGTCTAGTTAGAAAATCTAGAATAGGGTGAACATTTTAGAATCAAAAATAAATATTTTGAAAACATGCATATTTTTAAATGCAATAAAAATTGCAAATAAAATCCAATAAATTCCAAATAATGATTTTAACATTTTTCCTCCAGTATTTCAATATTTTGGAGAAGTCATATTTTCTCCTCTCGTTTATTTAAAATTGAAATATTTTTCCGGAGAGAAAAATAATTAAAAATCCCAATCCTCGTTTGAAAAATCAAATAAGAAAATTCGAGAAAATCCCCAACTCTCTCCGAGGGTCCTTGAGTTGCTTAGGATTTATCGAGGATTTGTCAAAATGCAACAAAACATGATACGCAAATGATGATCTAATGTATAACATTCCAAATTGAAAATTTGGGATGTTACAATAGATTTCTTTGCCTCTTGCATATCTTCAGGACTGAGAAATAGAATACCCCTTTTCTTCGGAGTTGACTTAGGAGTTGGTTCAGGAAGTGTCCAATTATTTTCATTAGTCAACATATTATTCAATAGCAATTCAGCTTGGTCAACTATTCTTTCCCTGAAAACACAACCAGCACAACTGTCCAGGTGGTCTCTGGAAGTATCGGTTAGCCCATTATAAAAGATATCAAGTATTTCATTTTTCTTGAGAGGATGATCAGGCAAAGCATTAAGTAATTGGAGAAGCCTCCCCCAATCTTGTGGGAGACTTTCTTCTTCAATTTGCACAAAATTATATATTTCCCTTAAAGTAGCTTGTTTCTTATGAGCGGGGAAATATTTAGCAGAGAAGTAGTAAATCATATCCTGGGGACTACGCACACAACCAGGATCAAAAGAGTTAAACCATGTTTTAGCATCACCCTTTAATGAGAACGGAAATAATTTAAGGATATAGTAGTAGCGAGTTTTCTCATCATTAGAGAATAGGGTGGCTATATTATTTAATTTAGAAGAAGTGCCACAACAGTTTCAGATTCATAGCCATAAAAAGGATCAGACTCAATCGAAGTAATTATCTCAGGATCGATAGAGAAATCATAATCCTTATCAGTAATACAGATAGGTGAAGTAGCAAAAGCAGGGTCATATTTCATTCTAGCATTCAAAGATTTTTCCTTCGGCTTAGCTAATAATTTCTTAAGATCATATCTATCATTACAAGCAAGAAAGTCTCTAGAAGTTTCTTCATCCATAACATAACCCTCAGGCACAACAGGCAATGCATATCTAGGGGGAGAACCTTCATCATCACTTTCATCAATATTATCAGTTTCAATAATTTCATTCTCTCTAGCCCTAGCAAGTTGTTCATCAAGAAATTCACCTAGTGGCACAGTATTATCAAGCATAGAAGTAGTTTCATCATAAGTATCATGCATAGCAGAAGTGGCATCATCAATAACATGGGACATATCAGAATTAATAGCAGAAGCAGGTTTAGGTGTCGCAAGCTTACTCAAAACAGAAGGTGAATCAAGTGAAGAGCTAGATGGCAGTTCCTTACCTCCCCTCGTAGTTGAGGGATAAATCTTGGTTTTCTTGTCTTTCAAGTTCCTCATAGTGACCAGCAGATATAAATCCCAAGTGACTCAAAGAATAGAGCTATGCTCCCCGGCAACGGCACCAGAAAAAAGTCTTGATAACCCACAAGTATAGGGGTTCGCAACAGTTTTCGAGGGTAGAGTATTCAACCCAAATTTATTGATTCGACACAAGGGGAGCCAAAGAATATTCTCAAGTATTAGCAGTTGAGTTTTCAATTCAACCACACCTGGATAACTTAATATCTGCAGTAAAGTATTTAGTAGCAAAGTAGTATGGAAGTAACGAGAACGGTGGCAAAAGTAACAGTAGCTGTTTTGTAGTAATTGTAACAGTGGCAACGGAAAAGTAACTAAGCAAAGATCAGTGATGGATAATTATGTCGGATGCGATTCCTCATGCAATAGTTATAACATAGGGTGACACAGAACTAGCTCCAGTTCATCAATGTAATGTAGGCATGTATTCCGAATATAGTAATACGTGCTTATGGAAACGGACTTGCATGACATCTTTTATCCTACCCTCTCGTGGCCGCGGGGTCCTATTGGACACTAAGGGATATTAAGGCCTCCTTTTAATGGAGTACCGGACAAAAGCATTAACACTTAGTGAATACATGAACTCCTCAAACTACGGTCATCACCGGGAGTGGTCCCGATTATTGTCACTTCGGGGTTACCGTATCATAACACATAGTAGGTGACTATTGACTTGCAAGATAGGATCAAGAACTCACATATATTCATGAAAACATAATAGGTTCAGATCTGAAATCATGGCGCTCGGGCCCTAGTGACAAGCATTAAGCATAGCAAACTCATAGCAACATCAATCTCAGAACATAATGGATACTAGGGATCAAACCCTAACAAAACTAACTTGATTACATGATAAATCTCATCCAACCCATCACCGTCCAGCAAGCCAACGATGGAATTACTCACGAACGGCGGTGAGCATCATGAAATTGATGATGGAGGAAGGTTGATGATGACGACGGCGACGGATTCCCCTCTCTAGAGCCCCGAACGGACTCCAGATCAGCCCTCCCAAGAGAGATTAGGGCTTGGAGGCGGCTCCGTATCGTAAAACGCGATGAATCCTTCTCTCTGGTTTTCTTCTACCCGAACGTGAATACATATAGTTGGAGTTGAGGTCGGTGGAGCACCAGGGGGCTCACGAGGCAGGGGGCGCGCCCCCACCCTCATGGACAGGGTGTGGGCCCCCTGGTCTTGATTCTTTCGCCAGTATTTTTTATAAATTCCAAAAATATTCTCCGTGAAGTTTTAGGTCATTCCGAGAACTTTAATTTCTGCACAAAAATAACACTATGGCAATTCTGCTGAAAACAACGTCAGTCCGGGTTACTTCCATTCAAATCATGCAAGTTAGAGTCCAAAACAAGGGCAAAAGTGTTTGGAAAATTAGATACGATGGAGACGTATCAGTATATCTACTTGATGAAACATAAATCTAAAACATTTGAAAAGTTCAAATAATTTTGGAGTGAAGTGGAAAATCATTGTAACAAGAAAATAAAGTTTCTACAATCTGATCGTGCAGGAGAATATTTGAGTTACGAGTTTGGTCTTCATTTGAAACAATGCGGAATAGTTTCGCAACTCACGCCACCTGGAACACCACAGCGTAATGGTGTGTCCGAACATCGTAACCGTACTTTATTAGATATGGTGCAATCTATGATGTCTCTTACCGATTTACCACTATCGTTTTGGGGTTATGCATTAGAGACAACTGCATTCACGTTAAATAGGGTACCATCTAAATCCGTTGAGAAGACACCATATGAACTGTGGTTTGGCAAGAAACCAAAGTTGTCGTTTCTTAAAGTTTGGGGTTGCGATGCTTATGTGAAAAAGTTTCATCCTGATAAGCTCAGACCCAAATCGGAGAAATTTGTCTTCATAGGATACCCAAAGGAGTCAGTTGGGTACACCTTCTATCACAGATCCGAAGGCAAGACATTTGTTGCTAAGAATGGGTTCTTTCTAGAGAACGAGTTTCTCTCGAAAGAAGTGAGTGGGAGGAAAGTAGAACTTGATGAGGTAACTGTACCTGCTCCCTTATTGGAAAGTAGTTCATCACAGAAATCTGTTCCTGTGACTCCTACACCAATTAGTGAGAAAGCTAATGATGATGATCATGTAACTTTAGATCAACTTACTACCGAACCTCGTAGGTCAACCAGAGTGAGATCCGCACCAGAGTGGTACGGTAATCCTATTCTGGAGGTCATGTTACATGACCATGACGAACCTACGAACTATGAGGAAGTGATGATGAGCTCAGATTCCGCGAAATGGCTTGAGGCCATGAAATCTGAGATGGGATCCATGTATGAGAACAAAGTGTGGACTTTGGTTAACTTGCTCGATGATCGGCAAGCCATAGAAAATAAATGGATTTTCAAGAGGAAGACGGACGCTGATAGTAGTGTTACTATCTACAAAGCTAGACTTGTCGAAAAAGGTTTTTGACAAAGTTCAAGGTGTTGACTACGATGAGATTTTCTCACTCGTAGCGATGCTTAAGTCTGTCCGAATCATGTTAGCAAATTGCCACATTTTATGAAATCTGGCAAATGGTAGTCAAAACTACATTCCTTAATGGATTTCTTAAAGAAGAGTTGTATTTGATGCAACCAGAAGGTTTTGTCGATCCTAAAGGTGCTAACAAAATGTGCAAGCTCCAATGATCCATCTATGGACTGGTGCAAGCATCTTGGAGTTAGAATATATGCTTTGATGAGTTGATCAAAGCATATAGTTTTATACAGACTTGCGGTGAAGCCTGTATTTACAAGAAAGTGAGTGGAGCACTATAGCATTTCTGATAAGTATATGTGAATGACATTTTGTTGATCGGAAATAATGTAGAATTTTCCAGAAAGCATAAAGAAGTTTTTGAAAGGAGTTTTTCAAAGAAAGACCTCGGTGAAGCTGCTTACATATTGAGCATCAAGATCTATAGAGATAGATCAAGATGCTTGATAAGTTTTTTCAATGAGTACATACCTTGACAAGATTTTGATGTAGTTCAAAATGGAACAGTCAAAAAGGAGTTCTTGCCTGTGTTGCAAGGTGTGGAATTGAGTAAGACTCAAAGCCCGACCACGACAGAAGATAGAAAGAGAATGAAAGTCATTCCCTATGCCTCAGCCATAGGTTCTATAAAGTATGCCTTGCTGTGTACCAGATCTATTTTATACCCTACACTGAGTTTGGCAAGGGATTACAATAGTGATCTAGGAGTAGATCGCTGGACAACGGTCAAAATTATCCTTAGTGGAATAAGGATATGTTTCTCGATTATGGAGGTGACAAAAAGGGTCCGTCGTAAAGGGTTACGTCGATGCAAATTTTGACACTGATCCAGATGACTCTAAGTCTCAATCTGGATACATATTGAAAGTGGGAGCAATTAGCTAGAGTAGCTCCGTGCAGAGCATTGTAGACATAGAAATTTGCAAAATACATACGGATCTGAATATGGCAGACCCGTTGACTAAACTTCTCTCACAAGCAAAACATGATCACACCTTAGTACTCTTTGGGTGTTAATCACATGGTGACGTGAACTAAGATTACTGACTCTAGTAAACCCTTTGAGTGTTGGTCACAAGGCGATGTAAACTATGGGTGTTAATCACATGGTGATGTGAACTATTGGTGTTAAATCACATGGCAATGTGAACTAGATTATTGACTCTAGTGCAAGTGGGAGACTGAAGACAATATGCCCTAGAGGCAATAATAAAGTTATTATTTATTTCCTTATTTCATGATAAATGTTTATTATTCATGCTAGAATTGTATTAACTGGAAACTTAGTACATGTGTGGATACATAGACAAACAGAGTGTCACTAGTATGCCTCTACTTGACTAGCTCGTTGAATCAAAGATGGTTAAGTTTCCTAGCCATAGACATGAGTTGTCATTTGATTAACGAGATCACATCATTAGAGAATGATGTGATTGACTTGACCCATTCTGTTAGCTTAGCACTTGATCGTTTAGTATATTGTTATTGCTTTCTTCATGACTTATACATGTTCCTATGACTATGAGATTATGCAACTCCCGGATACTGGAGGAACACTTTGTGTGCTACCAAACGTCACAACGTAACTGGGTCATTATAAAGGTGCTCTACAGGTGTCTCCGATGGTACTTGTTGAGTTGGCATAGATCGAGATTAGGATTTGTCACTCCGATTGTCAGAGAGGTATCTCTGGGCCCTCTCGGTAATGCACATCACTCTAAGCCTTGCAAGCAATGTGATTAATGAGTTAGTTGTAGGATGACGCATTACGGAACGAGTCAAGAGACTTGCCGGTAACGAGATTGAACTAGGTATTGAGATACCGACGATCGAATCTCGGGCAAGTAACATACCGTTGACAAAGAGAACAACATATATTGTTATGCGGTTTGACCGATAAAGATCTTCGTAGAATATTTAGGAACCAATATGAGCATCCAGGTTCCGCTATTGGTTATTGACTGGAGACGTGTCTCGGTCATGTCTACATAGTTCTCGAACCTGTAGGGTCTGCACGCTTAACGTTTGGTGACGATCGATATTATGAGTTTATGTGTTTTGATGTACCGAAGATAGTTCGGAGTCCCGGATGTGATCACGAACATGGCAAGGAGTCTTGAAATGGTCGAGACATAAAGATTGATATATTGGACGACTATATTCGGACACCGGATGAGTTCCGGGGGTCACCGGATATTTATCAGAGTGCCGGGGGGTTATCGGAACCCCCGGGGGATCTAATGGGCCAACATGGGCCTTGTGGGAGAGAGAGGAGGGGGCCTAGGGCTAGCCCCCCCTTGGGAGTCCGAATTGGGCTAGGAGGGGGCGGCGCCCCCTCTTTCCTCCCTCCTTCTCTCTCCTTCCTTCCCCCTTCCTGCTTCCTAGCTGGACTAGGAAAGGGGAGTCCTACTCCACTAGGAGGAGGACTGCCCCCTCTCCTTGGCGCGCCCCAAGGCCGGCCGGCGTCCCCCCTTGCTCCTTTATATACGGGGGTAGGGGGCACCCTAGAACACACAAGTTGGTTGTTCCAAGCCGTGTGCGGTGCCCCCCTCCACCATATTCCACCTCGGTCATATCGTTGTAGTGCTTAGGCGAAGCCCTGCGCCGGTAGCTCCATCATCACCGTCATCACGCCGTCGTGCTGACGAAGCTCTCCCTCAAAGCTCTACTGGATCGTGAGTTCGTGGGACGTCACCGAGCCGAACGTGTGCAGATCGCGGAGGTGTCGTACGTTCGGTACTAGGATCGGTCGATCGTGAAGACGTATGACTACATCAACCGCGTTGTCATAACGCTTCCGCTTACGATCTACGAGGGTACGTGGACAACACTCTCCCCTCTCATTGCTGTGCATCACCATGATCTTGCGTGTGCGTAGGAATTTTTTTGAAATTACTACGTTCCCCAACACTCTTTTGCTTCACTTAAATTAATTTGAGAGAAAGAGATATTATGCTCATGATCTTCACTTATACCTTTTTGGAGTAGCTTGTCATTTACTCATGTGCTTCACTTATATCCTATGAGTAAATTGTTGTATAAATTGAAAATAATGAAGTTGAACTTATATCATGCCTAGTGGTAGCTTCACATTGGGGTTTAGAAAGTGAAATCTTTTGAAGCTTGACAATCACAATTTTGGTCATACAAGCAAATCACGAATAATTAGTGTAAGGAAGAGAACTTTCACATGCAAATACACTATCTTGGAAATCTTTTGTGATTGTGAGCCCCCATCAAAATATTATATGCCAAAATTGTTGACATTGGACAAGGAAGACAACATAATGATTTATGTTTGTACATATTCACACAGAAGTCATATTGTCATAGATCCTTCAACATGTGGTGCTTGCCCCCCATCTTTGCTAGCCAAAAATTCCGCACCAAGTAGAGATACTACTTGTGCACCAAAAAACCCTTAAACCCGAATCTTATTTTCAAGAGTCCACCATACCTACCTAAGGATTGAATAAGATTCTTCAAGTAAGTTCGCATCGGTGCAATAAGGCAATAAAAATTGCTTCTAAAAGTGTTAGATCATTTAGTGTAAGAGAAAAATGAGCATTGTGTGAACTTGTGATGGCACCAGAATAAAAGCGACAGACTGCATAATAAAGGTTGCTATCATAAGGGGCAATATACATGACGTTCTTTTGCACTAAGGGGTTGAGCATACAAACAAATAAGCGCATGGCAACCTCTGCTTCCCTCTGTGAAGGGCCTATCTTTTACTTTTCAATATTTACTTTTATGCAAAGAGTCAAAGTTTTTCTCTCTATTCCTTTTTATTTTTCTCTTTTGGCAAGCATCATGTGGTGAGGAAAGATCTAGGCACATATGTCCAGTTGAATATGGGTAGCATGAGTTATTATTGTTGACATCACCCTTGAGGTGAATACGTTGGGAGGCAAAACAATAAGCCCCTATCTTTCTATGTGTCCGGTTGAAACGTTTTGCTCATGTGTAGGCGGTGAGTGTTAGCAATCATTGAAGACTACATGATGGTTGAATATGTGGAGCTCTTACTTAAACTCTGTTGAATAAGTTGAACTGCAATTGCTTGGTGACTAAGAACATAGGTTGTTGAGTTTCAAGAGAGTTCATTGTTTGAACCTTAACATGTGAATTGGTTGCTACTATAACATGAGAAGTTTTACAAGAAAGAATTGCTGCTATGATGCTAGGAAAAGTGATTGAAATTATCATTGATAAAACTTATGCACTTTGCTAGCATTCACACTTCATAAATTATTCCTTTTATCATTTACCTACTCGAGGACGAGTAGGAATTAAGCTTGGGGATGCTGATACGTCTCCAACGTATCTATAATTTATGAAGTATTCATGCTGTTATTTTATCATTCTTGGATGTTTTACAATCATTTTATAGCAACTTTATATCATTTTTGGGACTAACCTATTGACCCAATGACCAGTGCCAGTTACTGTTTTTTGCTTGTTTTCTACATCACAGGAAATCAATATCAAACGGAGTCCAAACACCGCGAAACTTGCTGGAGATTTTTTATGGACCAGAACACCCAAGTTGGGCCAAAGCAGCACCTCGGGGGTGCCTCGAGGGGGGCACAACCCACCAGGGCGCGCCTGGGGGCCCAGGCGCACCCAGGTGGCTTGTGCCCACCTCGGTGGCCTCCCGCACCCCCTCTTTACCCTATAAATTCACAAATATTCCAAAACCCTTCGGGATTAACCTAGATCAGAAGTTCCGCCGCCGCAGGCCTCTATAGCCACCGAAAACCAATCTAGACCCTTTCCGGCACCCTGCCGGAGGGGGGAATCATCTTCGGTGGCCATCTTCATCATCCCGGCGGCCACCACGATGAGGAGGTAGTAGTCCACCCTCGGGGCTGAGGGTTTGTACCAGTAGCTATGTGTTTAATCTCTCTCTCTCTCTCTCTCTCTCTCTCTTGTGTTCTTGAGATGTCACGATCTTGATGTATCGCGGGCTTTCTTAATATAGTCGGATCATATGGTGTTTTCCCCTCTCTATCTTGTTGTGATGAATTGAGTTTTTCGCTTTGAGATTTTGTTGTTATCGGATTGAATACTTTTATGGATTTGAGAACATTTGATATATGTCTTGCAATTGAATACTCGTGGTGAGAATGGGGTATCGTATTGAAGTTCTTTGTGTAATCTATGCATAGGGGTTGATGCACGTTCTTGTCTTTGTTTCTCCGGTAGAAATCTTGGGGCACTCTTTGAAGTTCTTTGTGTTGGATTGAATATTACGAATCTGATTTGCTTTGGTGTTATTTTAGTATGAACTCTTGGTTAGATCGATCGGAAAGAATAGCTTGGTGTTATTTTAGTACGAACTCTAGGATAGATTGATCGGAAAGAATAGCTTTGAGGTGGTTTCGTACCCTACAAACAATTTATTCTTATGTTCTCCGCTAGATAGTAACTTTGGAGTGATTCTTCATCGCACTTTGAGGGATGGTTATATGATCCAATTATATTAGCATTGTTGAGAGATTGCACTGGCGAAAGTACGGACCCTAGGCCTCATTTTCAAGCATTGCAACACCATTTTTGTGCCCATTTACTATTTGCTACCTTGCTGTTTTTATTTATTCAGATTATAAAAATATATTTCTACCATCAATATTACACTTTTATCACCATCTCTTCGCCGAACTAGTGCACCTATACAATTTGCCATTGTATTGGGTGTGTTGGGGACACAAGAGATTTCTTGTATTTGGTTGCAGGGTCGTTTGAGAGAGACCATCTTCATCCTACACCTCTCACGGATTGATAAACCTTAGGTCATCCACTTGAGGGAAAATTGCTACTGTCCTACAAAACTCTGCGCTTGGAGGCCTAACACGTGTCTACAAGAATAAAGTTGCGTAGTAGACATCAGAGAGCCACTCACCATTTTCATTGTGGTCATCTCCTTGGTATGACTCAATAAAAAAGAAAAGAATTTCAGAGAAACAAACTGAAGTATTTTTGGAGTTTTTAGTTTTTCTTGAAAAAAAAATTAAAGAAAGGAGAAAAACAAAAATGAGAGAAACTATGTACATGGGAAAGCTCCTAACAAGCAAAAGAAGAACAAGGAAATCTTTTTGGTTTTTCTTTTAAATACTACAACTAACTAAACTAGAAAGAAAAACTGAAAAGAACAGAGAAATATTTTTGGGTTTTCTCCAACTTTTTCAAACACACAAGAAGAAAGCGAGAAAATGACTCTAGCATGGATAATACAATGAAAAAGTGTGAACACCGACAACTGGAATGAAGTGTGTGAACATGAATGTAATGTCGGTGGAAATATGTACTCCCCCAAGCTTAGGATTTTTGCCTAGCTCTGTGATCACCACCCGTGGCCTGCATAATAGTCAGAGTGGTAGCTCACTGAGGCTCTTGGTGCAACCGCCTCAGCCCGCCGAGCAGCTATGACCTCCGCGTTGTGCGCACGGGCCTCGCTCTCAGAGACATAATATCTTCCCTTGCTATGAAAATCAAAGAGAGCAGGTGCAGGCAAAAAGGTATCCACAGTGAAAACCGGGTTGTAAGGAATATTAATAGTAGTGTTCTCGCCATCAATAAATTGATGATCCGCCATAGCCTCAAGATCTAAGTAAACCTTGGGCAAACGATAATCATGCTGGTGAATCTGAATGTTAAAGTGACTCGCTAAACGAATGGCATAAATACAGCCATGAATTTTGCCCTTGGTCCTGTTAAGGTGCAAAACGGCGTGCAATAATAGCCCCTAGGCTAAAGGTGTCATCGCCGTATAGTGCGCGGTGTAAGACAGCGAAATTGGGGGCACTAAGTGCATCAACCTTCTCCCTAGCAAGTAAACACTTCACGATAAATAGAACAAAATAGTGCATAGAAGGAAAATGCAAGCTAGTGGTTGTGACACTTGATACCCCTATCTCATCTCCCGCTGACAACGGACGATAAAAGTCCTCAAACTCTGCAGGCCTAGGCTCTCTTATTTCCCCGTCAGAAGGGATCAAGCAAATGTCACAAAATTCAGTAAGTGGTATCTGATGGGTTTCAGCATATAAATTAAACTGCACCTCGGGAGGGTTATTCCTACTCAGAAAATGAAAACTTCACACAAAGGAATTTGTAAGGAGATGATATTGTTCACACTCAGCTGTGGTGAAAGTCGGTGAGACCAGCATTAGCAGCAAATTGTGCGAACTCTTGATGGATCCAGGCTCCATCCATGAAGGGGTTATGCGGCCATTTGCACGGCCGCACCTCCGCCATTCTCTGAGTGTGGAGATCATTGTCCGATGATTTCCCAGTGGCTCCCTTAGATCTCTTCTTGGAAGCAAACTTCCTAAAGAAACTCATCTTATTCTTATGAATAAAATTCTTAAAATTTTAGTCCACAAATTTTTTGTCAACCAAACTTCACAAGATTAATACCAACTACTCATAGAGATGCATAGAGGCTATGTTGAGCATTCAAAATAATTAGAACTCTAAGAATTCAACATGCAAGCTCATCTACAGCAGCACCAAGAGTAGCTAATTATTCAAAATATAATCCACTAAAGCAAAAACTAATTGGACCAACGGAGCAGTCACATACCAAGTAGCAATCCCCCGAAACAGTTTCGGAAATGGAGCTTCAAGCAAAGAGATCGAAATCCGCGGGTTTGAGAGCAAGAACACGAGAGAGAGAGAGAGAGCAACCCACCAGGGTGATTTTTCTGGAGGTAGGTGATGACATGGGCTAAGAGATAAGTGAGGGGGCCCATGTGGGGACCACAACCCACCAGGGCGCGCCTGGGGCTGCTGGCGCCCAGGTGGGTTGTGCCCACCTAGTGCACGCCCCTCTGATGTTATTTGCACTAAAAATTCAGAAAAAAATAAAAAAATCATATTAAATTTTCAGGGCATTCTGAGAACTTTTATTTTTGGGACATTTTTTTATTACGCGGGAAATTCAGAAAACAGACGAAACATGGCATTTTGTTTTATTTAACTAAGAAAAACAGAAAACAAAGGTTGGAAACAGAAGGTTGTGCTTACTAAATTCATCAATTTCATACCTTTCAAAAATGATCCATTAATAAGGTTGATCAAGTCTTATTAACAACCACTGTTGATTAGCATAAAACCGAAGAACTTTCGTAAAACACTTAGTTACCTCAACGGCGATATACATGTCCCCAACAAGGAGCATTTCATATTTCTTTTTGGCAGTAGGTAGAGGTACATGAAAACTTCCAATAGTGAGTGTCGGAGATTTTTCAATAATATTAATACCATTCACTTGGAATTGTTTCTTCGGAAAGTGCACCATATGCTCGTTACCATTGATATGAAAAGTGACCTTGCTTTTATTGCAATCAATAACAGCCCCCGCAGTATTCAAGAAGGGTCTACCAAGGATAATCGACATGTTGTCGTCCTCGGGCATCTCAAGTATAACAAAGTCAGTTAAGATAGTAACATTTGCAACAACAACGGGCACATCCTCACAAATACCGATAGGTATGGCAGTTGATTTGTCAGCCATTTGCAAAGATATTTCAGTAGGTGTGAGTTTATTCAAATCCAGTCTTTTATATAAAGAGAAGGGCATAACACTAACACCGGCTTCTAAATCACAGAAAGCAGTTTTGACATAATTTCTTTTGATGGAGCAAGGTATAGTTGGTATTCCCAGATCTCCAAGTTTTTTAGTTACTCCATCCTTAAAACAATAATTAGAAAGCATGGTGGAGATTTCAGCTTCAGGTATTTTTCTCTTATTAGTGATGATTTCTTTCATGTATTTTGCATAAAGGGCCATCTTTAAAATATCATTCAAGCGAGTGCGCAGAAAGACTGGCCTAAGCATTTCAGTAAAGCGTACAAATTCTTCTTCATCCTTTTTCTTAGTTGATTTAGGTGGAAAGGGCATGGGTTTTTGAACCCATGGTTCTCTTTCCCTTCCGTTTTTTCTAGCCACAAGTCTCTTTTATCATATCTTTTATTTTTGGGTTATGGGTTATCAAGATCAACAACTCGTTCTATTTCAACATCATTATCTGGTTGTTTATCATTGTCTAGTTGAGTGTCTTCATGAACATCATCATTACGTTTTTCATTATCACTAGGTGAATGTTCATTACCAGATTGAGTTTCAGCATCAGAAATAGAAACATCATTATTATCAGGAGGTTTTTCCATCTCTCGTTCACTAGAAGCATGCAAAGTCCTATCATTTTTCTTTTTCTTTTTAGAAGGACTAGGTGCATCAGTGTTAATTCTTTATTAATCTTGTTCAATTATTTTAGGATGACCTTCAGGATAAAGAGTTTCCTGAGTCATTTTACCTCCTCCAGTTGCTACTCTAACAGCAAAGTCATTTATATTATTATTCATTTCATCAAGCAATTCTCTTTGAGATTTAGCGACTTGCTCTAGTTGAGTTTGAACCATAGAGGCGTGTTTCCCTACACCTCTAAAATCATTGGAGATTCTAAATACAAGTCACTCAAGCGAACAATCATATCAAAATTGTATTTCAATTGTCTCATAACATTGGCATTGAAGTGATCTTGTTTTCTAATGTAGTTATCAAACTCATAAAGGCATTGACTAGGATGTTTATTATAAGGGATATCACTTTCATCAAATTTCATTAAAGAGTTGACCTCTACCACCTTGGGTGGTGGTGTGTCAAGTCCATGTATCTCTTCAATTGGAGGTAAAAATTTAACATCCTCTGCTTTAATACCTTTTTCCTTCATGGATTTCTTTGTTGCTTGCATATCTTCCGGACTGAGATATAAAATACCCCTCTTCTTTGGAGTGGGTTTAGGCGGTGGTTCAGGAAGAGTCCGATCATCATAATTTTTCAATATATTATTCAATAATCCCTCAGCTTGTTCAACAGTTCCTTCCATCAAAACACAACCAGCACAACTATCTAGGAAGTCCCTAGAAGCATCGGTTAGTCCATTATAGAAGATATCAAGTATTTCATTTTTCTTAAGAGGATGACCAGGCAAAGAATTAAGCAATTGGAGAAGCCTCCCCCAAGCTTGTGGGAGACTCTCTTCTTCAATTTGCACAAATTTAAATATTTCCTGTAAACTAGCTTGTTTCTTATGAGCAGGAAAATATTTTTCAGAGATGTAATAGATCAAATGCTGGGGACTACGCACACAACCAGGAGCAAGAGTATTATACCATATCTTAGCATCGCCCTTTAATGAGAATAGAAATATTTTAAGAATATAATAGTAGCGAATCTTCTCATCATGAGCAAATAGGGTGGCTATATCATTCAACTTAGTAAGGTGTGCCACTACAGTTTCAATTTCATAACCATGGAAAGGATTAGATTCAACCAAAGTAATCAACTCTAGGTCGGCAGAGAATTCATAATCCTTATCATCAACAAAGATAGGTGAAGTAGCAAACTTAGGATCATATTGCATTCTAGCATTCAAAGATTTCTCTTTCAGTTTGCATAATAATTTCTTAAGATCATCTCTATCATTGCAAGCAAAAAAGTCTCTAGCTGTCTCCTCATCCATAACATAACCTTCAGGTACCTTAGGCAATTCATATCTAGGAGAGCTTGGTCTAATAGTTGTTTCAAGATTTTCAGTTTCAATAATTTCATTCTCTCTAACTCTAGCAATTTGTTAATCAACAAATTCACCTAGTGGCACATCATCATCAAGAAAGGTACTAGCATCATCATGAGTAGCATTCATAGAAGTAGCATCATCAATAACTTGTGACATATCAGGATTAATAGCATGTAATGGTGTTGCAAGTTTACTCAAGATAGAAGGCGAATTAAGTGCAGAGCTAGATGGCAGTTCCTTACCTCCCCTTGTCTTAGAGGGAAAAACTCTTAGTCTTGGTATCCTTCAGGTTCTTCATAATGATAGATTGATAAGAATCCCAAGTGACTCAACAAATATAGCTATGCTCCCTGGCAACGGTGCCAGAAAAAGGTCTTGATAACCCACAAGTATAGGGGATCGCAACAGTTTTCGAGGGTAGAGTATTCAACCCAAATTTATAGATTCAACACCAGGGGAGCCAAAGAATATTTGCAAGTATTAGCAGCTGAGTTGTCAATTCAACCACACCTGGAGATTAATTATCTGCAGCGATATGATCAGTAGCACAGTAGTATGATAATTTTGATAGTAGTAATAACAGTAATAGTAATGGTAACAGTGATAGCAATGATTTTGTAGCAGTTGTGACAGTAGCAATAGCAATAGTAACTTAGCAAGAACAATATGTGAAAAACTCGTAGGCATTAGATCGGTGAATTCGTTGGATGATATTCATCATATAATAGTCGTAACCTACGGCGATACGAAACTAGCTCCGGTTCATAAATATAATGTAAGCATGTATTCCGCAAATAGTCATACGTGCTTATGGAAAGAACTTGCATGACATCTTTTGTCCTACCCTCCGTGGTAGCGGGTCCATAAGGAAACTAAGGGATATTAAGGCCTCCTTTTAATAGAGAACCGGAACAAAGCATTAGCACATAGTGAATACAAGAACTCCTCAAACTACGATCATCACTGGAAACTATCCCGAATACTGTCACTCCGGGGTTTACGGATCATAACACGTAATAGGTGACTATAACTTGCAAGATCGGATCTAGAACATAGATATAATGGTGATAACATAATGGTTCAGATCTGAAATCATGGCACCCGGGCCCAAAGTGACAAGCATTAAGAATGGCAAAGTCATAGCAACATCAATCTCAGAACATAATGGATACTAGGGATCAAACCCTAACAAAACTAACTCGATTACATGTTGAATCTCATCCAACTCCCTTACCGACCAGCGAGCCTATGAAGGAATTACTCACTCCCGGTGGGGAATCCAATGGAATTGGCGATGGAGAAGGGTTGGTGATGAAGAACATGAGGTGGCGGCGGCTCCGTCTCGTGAAACGTGATAACTCTTTCTCCCTGATTTTTTCTCTGAAAATAGGATTTTATAGCATCGGAGATAGGGTCGGGACCACCAGGTGGGCACAACCCACGTAGGCGCGCCAGGAGGGGGCGCGCCTTGGTGGGTTGTGCTCCCCCAGGGACCCCCCCTCCAGTGGTTCTTGGCTCCAGTATTTTTCTTTTATTCCATAAAAATTCTCCAAAAATTTCATTCCATTCCGAGAACTTTTAATTTTGCACAAAAACAACACCATGGTAGTTCTGCTGAAAATAGCGTCAGTCCGGGTTAGTTTCATTCAAATCATGCAAATTAGAGTCCAAAACAAGAGTAAAAGCGTTAGGACAAGTAGATACGACAAAGACGTATCACGGGGGCGGTCACCCCTTTTGCCTGGCCTATGGGCCAGCTTTGACTAGGTTCCTATCATCCACACTCTGACTATTATCGCCATAACAAAGCTCTGGACACAACGGGTCGGCATAAGGAATCTCAGGGCCATCTCGAATGCAAAACTCAGCATTGAGGCCGATGACAAATTCAGCCTTTTTGGATAAGAAAATATCTACAATCTGCCTGAACGCCTCCGCCTAGTTCTTGATCCAAACATCCACGATTGGGGTTGACGGCAATGACCTTGGGACCTCCATGTATGATTGCTTCTGTAGGGGAAGCCTCCCTTGTCTCCTCTGGAAAACATCATCGGGGCTGTCGAGAAGCCCTGTGGAAGCCGCACGGCGGGCGAGGGACTAGTCGACTCCCCGCCGTGCATTGCAGCAGGCCTTCGGATTATCATGCTTCTTGATGACGACGAAGGTAATGTGGAGGCCGAGGGAGCCGTCGACTTGCCACCGAACCACTACTAGGGAAAACCCTAGTAGTAGCGCGGGTTTCATGCCTACTAGTAGCGCGGGGCACCATGCTACTAGTAAGGCGCTACAGCTATTCCTTAGCAGTAGCGCGCATTACACACGCTACTGCTAATACATATAGCCGTAGCATGTGTTTTCTCCAGCGCTACTGCTAATATAACTAGTAGCAGCGTGTTCGCTGTCCAGCGCTACAGGTATTCTGTTTATTTTTTATTTTTAGTGTATTTATATGTCGTTATACAAATTTTGATACAGTACCAATTAAGAGGTTGTTATATCATTATGTCCATGATGAATTAATATATCATTGTGAGGAAGAAACATGGATTAGATTCATTTGGATGAATCAAAAGTTGAATTAGGACGACAATCCTACTAATTCAACTTTTGATCCATCCACATGAATTTAATCCGCGTTCCTTCGACCAATGATATAATAACTAATCATGATCATAATAACAAATCATCATGATAATCATGATCATCATCATCATCATATTAATATAAAAACTCTTGCATCATATCATCACCAACAACACTAGCTAATAATCATCATAGTCATTACCACTATTTAATCATCATAGTCATAGTGTAGCTATCTAATCACCACCAACACTAGCTAATAATAATCATCATAGTCGTTACCACCAACACTAGATATTTAATCATCATAGTCATAGTGTAGCACGTCATCATCTTCAAACTTATTCTAGCTAGCTAATCACTCCTGCTGCTCTCTCTCAGGTAAAATAGCATAGAACATGTGTAGCACTCCTGCTTCATCATGTTGGAGCATGCACATGAACCTGTCTCCTAATCGTGGGTTGCGTTTCTGTTTGCTGCCTCTTAGTACTTCTCTGCGATCATTCATAATTCTGCTCCAGTCTTGCACTATTAAGCATTCCTCGGTTCTAGAAATCCTGAATGCACTCATGTGCAATGTAGGATGTCTTGGTCATAAGCTAATCATTGACATGCGACCTTTAGTCTCGATCCACTGAGGCACAACTGTCATCGGGAGTCCCTGTTGAAGAACATTGTATAGTAACATACTTAGCAATGAAGTTTAGTTTAAAAAATAAGGTATGCAAAAGATGCACTGAGGACTAATAGTAAAAATCTTACCATCTTTCCTAAATAGATGTGACCGTAGTTCAATACGATCACTATTGGTCGCACGTTTTGAGTACTAAGATTTTTAAGTCCAGGAAAATAATTTGTCTTGACAGCATCAAGATCCTCAAGCCATGAAACATAATGACTTATCTCCTCGCAATTTAGTTCAGCCTCGGGACAGTGGACGGTCATGTCTACTGATACGTCTCCATCGTATCTACTTTTCCAAACACTTTTGCCCTTGTTTTGGACTCTAACTTGCATGATTTGAATGGAACTAACCCGGACTAACGCTGTTTTCAGCAAAATTGCCACGGTGTTATTTTTGTGCAGAAATAAAAGTTCTCGGAATGACCTGAAACTTCACGGAGAATATTTTTGGAATTTATAAAAAATACTAGCGAAAGAATCAAGACTAGGGGGCCCACACCCTGTCCACGAGGGTGGGGGCGCGCCTACCCCCTGGGCACGCCCCCTGTCTCGTGGGCCCCTGAGGCTCCACCAACCTCAACTCCAACTCTATATATTCACGTTGGGGGAGAAAAAAATTAGAGAGAAGGATTCTTCGCGTTTTACAATACGGAGCCGCTGTCAAGCCCTAATCTCTCTCGGGAGGGCTGATCTAGAGTCCGTTCAAGGCTCCGGTGAGGGGAATCCGTCACCGTCGTCATCATCAACCTTCCTCCATCACCAATTTCATGATGCTCACCGCCGTGCGTGAGTAATTCCATCGCAGGCTTGCTGGATGGTGATGGGTTGGATGAGATTTATCATGTAATCGAGTTAGGTTTGTTAGGGTTTGATCCCTAGTATCCATTATGTTCTGAGATTGATGTTGCTATGACTTTGCTGTGCTTAATGCTAGTCACTAGGGCCCGAGTGCCATGATTTCAGATCTGGACCTATTATGTTTTCATGAATATATGTGAGTTCTTGATCCTATCTTGCAAGTCAATAGTCACCTACTATGTGTTATGATCCGGTAACCCCGAAGTGACAATAATCGGGACCACTCCCGGTGATGACCGTAGTTTGAGGAGTTCATGTATTCACTAAGTGTTAATGCTTTCGTCCGGTACTCTATTAAAAGGAGGCCTTAATATCCCTGAGTTTCCAATAGGACCCCGCTGCCACGGGAGGGTAGGAAAAAATATGTCATGCAAGTTCTTTTCCATAAGCACGTATGACTATATTTGGAATACATGCCTACATTACATTGATGAACTGGAGCTAGTTCTGTGTCACCCTATGTTATAACTATTGCATGAAGAATCGCATCCGACATATTTATCCATCACTGATCCAATGCCTACGAGCTTTTCACATATTGATCTTTGCTTAGTTACTCTTCTGTTGCCACTGTTACAATTACTACAAAACTGCTACTGTTACTTTTACCACTGTTACTGTTACTTCCATACTACTTTGCTACTAAATACTTTGTTGCAGATATTAAGTCTTCCAGATGTGGTTGAATTGACAACTCAGTTGCTAATACTTGAGAATATTCTTTGGCTCCCCTTGTGTCGAATCAATAAACTTGGGTTGAATACTCTACCCTCGAAAACTGTTGCGATCCCCTATACTTGTGGGTTATCAAGACAATTTTCTGGCACCGTTGCCAGGGAGCATAGGTCTATTCTTTGAGTCACTTGGGACTTATATCTGCTGATCACTATGAGGAACTTGAAAGACGAGAAAACCAAAATTTATCCCTCAACTACGAGGAGAGGTAAGGAACTGCCATCTAGCTCTGCACTTGATTCTCCTTCTGTTTTGAGTAAACTTGCGACACCTAAACCTGCTTCTGCTATTAATTCTGATATGTCACATGTTATTGATGATGCCACTTCTGCTGTGCATGATATTTCTGATGAAACTACTTCTATGCTTGATAAAACTGTGCCACTAGGTGAATTTCTTGATGAACAACTTGCTAGGGCTAGAGAGAAGAAATTATTGAAATTGATAATATTGATGAAAGTGATGATGAAGATTCTCCCCCTAGATATGAATTGCCTGTTGTGCCTGAGGGTTATGTTATGGATGAAGAAACTGCTAGAGACTTTCTTGCTTGCAATGATAGATATTATCTTAAGAAATTATTAGCTAAGCTGAAAGAAAAATCTTTGAATGCTAGAATGAAATATGACCCTGCTTTTGCTACTTCACCTATCTGTATTTCCAATAAGGATTATCATTTCTCTATCGATCCTGAGATAATTACCTTGGTCGAACCTGATCCTTTTTATGGCTATGAATCTGAAACTGTTGTGGCACATCTTACTAAATTAAATGATATAGCCATCCTATTCACTAATGATGAGAAAACTTGCTACTACTATATATTATTTCTGTTCTCATTAAAGGGTGATGCTAAGACATGATTTAATTCTCTTGATCCTGGTTGTGTGCGTAGTCCCCAGGATATGATTTATTACTTCTCTGCTAAATATTTCCCCGCTCATAAAAAACAAGCTGCCTTAAGGGAAATATATAATTTCGTGCAAATTGAAGAAGAGAGTCTCCCACAAGCTTGGGGGAGGCTTCTCCAATTACTTAATGCTTTGCCTGATCATCCTCTAAAGAAAAATGAAATACTTGATATCTTTTATAGTGGACTAACCGATGCTTCTAGAGACCACCTGGATAGTTGTGCTGGTTGTGTTTTCAGGGAAAGAACAGTTGATCAAGCTGAATTGCTATTGAATAATATGTTGAGTAATGAAAATAATTGGACACTTCCTGAACCAACTCCTAAGCCAACTCCGATGAAAAGGGGTATTCTATTTCTCAGTCCTGAAGATATGCAAGAGGCAAAGAAATCTATGAAAGAAAAAGGTATTAAAGCTGAAGATGTTAAGAATTTACCACCTATTGAAGAAATACATGGTCTTGATAACCCGACACAGGTAGTAAAGGTAAATTCTCTCTATAGATTTGATGAAGGTGGTATTCCTCATTATAAGTCTACTAGCCAATGCTTGGATGAGTTCTATAATTTTATTGTTAAACAAGAAAACTTCAATGCTTATGTTGGTAGACAATTGAAACGCAATGCTTATATGATTGAACACTTGAGTGATTATATGTCTAGAGTTAAAGGTGAACTCAAACTTATTAGTAAACATGCTTCTATGGGTACCACTCAAGTAGAACAAGTGCTTAAAGCTCAAAATGATTTGCTCAATGAATTAAATAATAAAAATTGATAATGCTATTAGAGTTGTGACTAGAGGGGGTAGAATGACTCAGGAACCTTTGTATCCTAAGGGCCACCCTAAGAGAATTGAGCAAGATTCTCAGAGAACTAATGTTGATACACCTAGTCCCTCTAAAAATAAGAAAAAGAAAAATGATAGGACTTTGCATGCTTCTAGTGAACCTGTTGTTGACACACCTGAGAATCCCAATGATATTTCTATTTCTGATGCTGAAACACAATCTGGTGATGAACATGAACCTAGTGATAATGTTAATGATGATGTTCATGTTGATGCTCAACCTAGCAATAACAATGATGTAGAGATTGAACCTGTTGTTGATCTTGATAACCCACAATCAAAGAATCAACATTATGATAAGAGAGACTTTGTTGCTAGGAAACACGGTAAAGAAAGAGAACCATGGGTTCAGAAACCCATGCCATTTCCTCATAAACCATCCAAGAAAAAGGATGATGAGGATTTTGAGTGCTTGCTGAAATGATTAGACCTATGTTTTTGCGTGTGCGTTTGACTGATATGCTTAAGATGAACCCTTATGCTAAATACATGAAGGAAATTGTTACAAATAAAAGAAAGATACCGGAAGCTCAAATTTCCACCATGCTTGCTAATTATACTTTTAAGGGTGGAATACCTAAGAAACTAGGAGATCTAGGAGTACCAACTATACCATGCTCCATTAAAAGAAACCATGTTAAAACTGCTTTCTGTGATCTTGGAGCCGATGTCAGTGTTATGCCTATCTCTTTATATCGTAGACTTGATTTGAATAAGTTGACACCTACTGAAATATCTTTGCAAATGGCCGATAAATCAACTGCTATACCTGTCGGTATTTGTGAGGATGTGCCTGCTGTGGTTGCAAACATTACTATCTTAACAGACTTTGTTATTCTTGATATTCCCGAGGATGATAGTATGTCTATTATTCTTGGTAGACCCTTTTTGAATACTACAGGGGGTGTTATTGATTGCAACAAAGGCAATGTCACTTTTCATGTTAATGGTAATGAGCATACGGTACACTTTCCGAGGAAACAACCTCAAGTCCACAGTATCAATTCTATTGGAAAAATTCCAACTATTACTATTGGAGGTTTTGAATTTCCTCTTCCTACTGTCAAGAAGAAATATGATATCCTTATTATTGGGGACGTGCATATCCCCGTTGAGGTAACCTAGTGCTATTCGAAAATTCTCCGGTTTCATGCAATGCGGAATGAGTTTGTTAACAAGACTTGATCAACCTTGTTAGTGGATTCCTTTTGATGAGCATGAGATGGATGAAGTTAGAAAGCACAACTTTCTGTACCCTGTTTTTACTTTCTGTTATTTAGATTAAATAAAGCAAAAATAGTATTTTCTGTCACTTTTCTGATTTATCCATGCAATAAAAAACACCCCGAAAATAAAAG
This sequence comes from Triticum aestivum, assembly GCF_018294505.1. Taxonomy (NCBI): domain Eukaryota; kingdom Viridiplantae; phylum Streptophyta; class Magnoliopsida; order Poales; family Poaceae; genus Triticum; species Triticum aestivum. The sequence goes on from NC_057808.1 coordinate 25,482,711, forward strand.
TTCTCCAAATGCCCTGAAATTGAAATATGATTTTTTCTAGAATATTTAAGAATATCTGGCACTGAGAACACATCAGGGGGAGCCACCACCTGGCCACGAGGGTCCAGGGCGCGCCCCCCTGCCTCATGGGCCCCACATGGCCCCCTCCACTTATTCCAACACCCGCACACTTCGTCTTCCTCCAGAAAAAATCACCACACAGCTCAAACTCATGTTCTAGCTCGTTTTGCTACGATTTTAGATCTCCTTGCTCAAAGCTCCATTCACAAAACTGCTTTGGGGGATTGTTCTTCGGTATTTGACTCCTCCAATGGTCCAATTAGTTTTTGTTCTAGTGCTTTATTCATTGCAAATTTTTGCTGCTTAGGTGACCCTGTTCTTGAGGTTGCATGTCAAATTTATTTGGTCCCAAGTAGTTCTAATGCATGATATAGTCTCTAGGCACTTGTGGGCGTAATTGCTATCAATTTTGTTGAGTTTGGTTCACTTTTATTTTGAGTCACTAAAAATTTCAGAAATTTTCAGAGAAAGAAAATGATGAAGAGATTGTTCAGAGGATCTTCGAGTCGAAGCTGGGATGATAAGCAAAGTGGGGAGGATAAGAAGCCCAAATATAATCTCCCTCGCACTGCGGAGGTTCGGCCGTGTGAATGGCCTTGTGATGATTTCTTGAAGGCAGCTGGGATTCATGATGATTTTATTATTTGGCTGAGAATGCAGGCCTCACCGACTTCCTCCGCGACCAGCGCGAACAGTATCTCCTCCTCACTAATATTTTCGTGCAAAATTTTCATTTCCATGCTAGGAGATCGCCACCTTCGGTGGATTTTTATTTATATGATGAGCTTAAGGAGATGTCACTTTATGATTTTTGTCGGGTATGCAAGATACCTTTTGAGGGCAGCATAGAGGAACCACACCGTAATGACGTAGAGGGATTTATTACAATGAGGAAAGTCTGTGATGCAAGAATCACTAGCATACATTTTCCTGTTCTACGTTACTTTGCAATATTTGCTAGTAGATGTTTAATTGGTCGCGGGAATAGTGGGGGCCTCAGTGCCCCTGACCTCGCCATTTTGCGCCATGCTTTACTCCGTGATAGAACCTTCAGTTTAGGCGCTATGGTTGCTAAGCGGTTGAGTCTGAACCGTACAAAGGGCCCCATCTTTGGTGGCATCTTTGCTTCGCGCCTTGCTGCACACTTTAATATACCTATTAGGCATTATGAGAAAGAAGAGAAGTTGCTGCCCCCTGTCTTTCTAGATTATAAGAGTATGGTAGCATGATTTTATTATGAAAAAAAGAAGAAACTGCTTAAGTATAATTTGATTTTTGATAAAAATTATTGTGAGTTTATTACCTTGCCTGCGCCCTCTTTGTTTAACATATTTTCAGGCACATGCCTCATTTTGCCGGAAGCCATTCATGCATATTTGAGCGTGATACCTGCTCCAGAGGCTGAGCAGAGCTACCACTTGACCCTTATCGGCAGTCTGTTTATCAGTGGGATCTGGAGGAGATCGCCAACCAATAGCACCCCGAGGATCCTCCTCAGTACACTACAAAAAAATACACTTCCATGATGATACGTGTTTGTCACAGTAGGTCGCGTTTTTTGTCATGCATGTACATCCATGACAAATTTATGACAGAATCAAGATAGTCATACCTGTGCTGTCGTAGAAGTGTTCCATGACATTACCAAAATTATCATCACGGAAGTGTCCACTTCCATGACGATAAATCGCGCGTCACAGAAGTGCTTTCGTCAAGGGTGACCGACACGTGGCATCCACCGTAACGGAACGCCGTTAAGCTATCGGGTCGGGTTTTGGATCCGATAACCCGTTAACAGCCCCGACCAATGGGGATTTTCCACGTGTAAAATCATCATTGGCTGGAGGAAACACGTGTCGGCTCATCGTTGGGACAGATGTCATCCACTCATTGGACAGAAGGCGCCTATGATACGTCGACACGTGGCACGGCCCAACAGAGGCCCATTCCTGTGAAAAGGCCGGCCCGTTTGACTTGGTCAAAAGGTGGCGGGCCGGCCCATGGAAAGCCTGTTAACGGCCTGTTCGCATATAGCCCATTTACAGCCCGCTAACCCAAGGCCCGTTACGCCCTATCCGAATTAGGCCCAGTAGCGTCATCTGGGCCATCCAATATGATTCCAGCCCGTTTTCACTTCTGGCCCATGTATGGCCCATGACGTCTTTCGGCCCATATGAGGCCCTATGTAACTCTTGGCCTATTAACGGCCCGTGGTGAAACTGGCCCGTAATGAACAGTGTATCACTTTACACCCATTAACGGCCCGTGGTGAAACTGGCCCGTAATGAACAGTGTATCACTTTATACCCATTAACGGCCCGTTATTCCGTTGGGCCGTTTCCAGCCCATGTTATCTTTCGGCCTTCTCAGAGCCCATTTATTCTTGGGCTCATTTCCAGCATTCGTTTACTTACGGCCCGTTACTGTCATTTTCTGCTTGTGGGCCAAATTCAGCCCGTGGTTACAGTCGGCCCGTTTGTGGTCCGTTAATACGTTGGGCCGTTTTCATAGCGTCATCAAATACGGCCTATTAACGATGGCCCGTTATGGTCGGCCCATGAACGGACGATTCCAACTCTAGCCCGTTTACGGCCATAATGCGGCCTGTTATTGGCCCATGTTTGGCCAATCGATCATACTGCCCGTATAAGGCCCATTGATGATACGGCCCGTAGAAGGCCCATTGTTTCTACGGCCCGTAGAAGGCCCACTGTTTCTACGGCCCGTAGAAGGCCCACTGTTTCTACGGCCCGTAGGAGGCCCAGTGTCACTACAGTAAATATTAGCCCATGGTTATTGTGGCCTAGTTTTAAAAAATAGGTTATTGCAGCCACTAGCAAACCGCGGAAAAAGAACTGCAATGACTACAAGCAAACAAATAAACAAGACAACAAGGAAATAAATAAGCAAGCAACTTACGCTAGGCTATCACGGCTATCACACATATTACATCCACTGGGCATCAAAGTTCGCCACCAGTGCAAATAAACGCGCCGACAAAAGAATATACAAAACTGAGAGCACTTCAGAAGGCACTAGGCCTGGCCACGTCGGGCCCCCCAAACAGCTGAAGAAGCTGAGTAGACCTCAGTTGTGTCAACGATAGATGCATCAACACTAGATTTAAGGCATGATGGTGCGCACGGCAGTCCTCTGACATCTTCATTGCATCTTTGACTTCAAGTCGGAGCTGAGCTGAAGCAAGCCTTTCCGCTTTAAGTTGAGACTGAAGAAGTCGAACTGATTGAGGCAGCGACTGCACAGAGGTTGTCTCACACCTGCTGGTGAGTAGCTTCAACTCACTGTCTTCATCAAGACAGGACCTTGGGGTCATCTCGCTGTCCTCAAGATGGTTTGGCTCACTATCTTCCCTAAAGTTCTGCCTGGCGTAAGAGATACGAGTCTGAAAGAGAAACAAGGAGACACGTAACAGGTTTCACAATTATATAAGCAAATAAATGGATCTGTTCTGCATAAGGAACATGTTTTTACAACTACAATTTGAAACTGGTAGTTGTTGCAAACATCCAATCAGATGTAAACAGCAAAGCAAACAGCAGTGGAGGAAATGATGCCTATCCAAATCTATACTAGAACAAAGTTTGAAGGCTTGAGAAGGATGAACTTACATTACATGTTAACACGGGCTGGACAAAGCCCTTCTCCATGTTGATGGAAGGATAATTCAATAAATTCCCCAAAGAAAATTCTTTATAAGCGTTGCCATTATTCTACATTTTGCAAAGAGTAAATATAGATCAAATAATATTGGAAGAAACAGAGGATAATGAAGCTCAGGTGCAGACTGATGATACATAATCAAATAGCAATTAATTAAGTACAGCGTTACAAGGCAAAAGGGAGAGAGGTACTGACAAGAGCAATGCAGAGCCCATTATTGTTTTGAGATCGTATGATCCTTTGAGCAAGGAGATTCATCTGAAATTAGTTTTCATACAAGAGAGAAGGTAAGGCACAAGCAGAAATTTAGGAGTTCAAATTTTGAATTGATATCATAGACAGTACCTGACGCTGGGCTCCCAGCAGTTCTAATAGGGGTTTGGCCACTGGAGTAGGGGTAAAGTGTGGTACAGTTGGGCCTGTGTTTTCTGTGGCTGCTGATCTATCTGATTTAACAGGTATCACTACCTTTTCCAAATACCTAGTTTGTACTCCTTGAGGATCTGCACTCACCCTCTTCCTTTTGGACATCTATTACGAAAGAACAACATTTGACTGGAAAAACATAGTGTGACGACACATGGAATAGGTACAGAAAATGGATAGGTATGGCATATACTCATATATGATGCTTAAACTAAGCAGATGGTGTAACAAAGTAGAAGTAATGCAAGAGGTCAGATGCAAAATATGTGCGACCAATACAACTTTGCAAAGTTAGAGCAAGCACCTTGATGGGTGAATAAGATAGGCCATCCTCCACCATGCCAAGTTTGTTAGCCAGTGGATCGTTCCGCAATATTCCTCTCGTGCGCCCATTCTCATATTCATTTTGATAATGTTCAATATCTGACATGCATGAAAACATAAAAACAAGTGAGATTTTCTTTGTAATGCAGAAGTGATTCTAATCCAATACTGCCTCCCTGTAAACCCCTTTGTGCTATCTCTGCAATTCTTTTAAAAGATGCCATGCATGCTGTAATTTGTTGTGTGCATTAATATAATGTGGCCTACTACTCAAAATATGAGAGCTCCAGAAGTGATGACACTTCGCAGATGATAGCTTCAACATATAGTAAAGAAGAACAAGTCGACCTGACCTGACAGATTCAAAATATACTAAGGGAGAACAACTCGACCTGACCAGTCGACCGCAAGAGAAGAGTATCATCTTAAAGAAGAGCAGAAGAGCAAGCAGATTGAAGATATTACAAGTCTTTCAATACAATGTCGGTTGGCCACCCATGATGAACCAGAGCGCACAGAGAAATACTATTCTTTCCGGTCTCTCCATATGTGGCTCACATGCATTTCGAAACTAAAGTAGGAACATTTAGCTAACCAATTAAACATCTCTCAGTTTTACTAATATCAGCAATAATATCAGATATGAATTTGTACAACTAAGCTTGTTTAGCTCGATGGGTGGAGCAGTGCTATTACGACACGAACCACGTAGGCTGATTGTGGTCATCATAAAATGGGGAAAACATAAGCATGATGAGTACAGTGTTGACCGTGGCAGTGGGATGGCAGATCTGAAGCTGCAAACCGCGCAAAGGGTAGTTAGCAACCGATGTTTGCTTTGAAATAACAACTAAGATTTGGTATGGACAAGAAAGTACGGTCAACAAGTGACAAAGAAATGCAATTATGCTGTCTCTCTATATGTCGCGACATGCATTTGGAAACTCAAGTGGGACCTTTAGCTAACCAATTAAATGTGTCGGTTAACTAATATCAGTATCATATCACAATCATATTTGAACAACTAAGCTTTCGAATTCTGAGTGTTGTGTTGTTTAGCTTGAAGGGTGGAGTAATGCTAGTACGACAGAAAGCACCTACGCAGATCATAGTAGAGTAGATAAAAGGGGAAAACCCTAAGCATCAAGAGAAAAATCAGGAAAGTGGAACTAGCTGGACCAGTGGGTGGCGCACATGCTTTTCGAAACGAATATAGGAACATTAGGTGACCAATTAAACGTTCTCTGTTTTAGTGATATGAGCATCATATCAGATTCGTATTTCAACACGTAAGCTTTGGGTTGAGGTCTTGAGGAGCAGTGCTAGCACGACACGAAGCACCTACGATGATGGTAGTGAATATAAAGGGGGGAAACCATAAGCTTTACGAGTATAGTGCCCGTGCCATGGCGGATCTGAAGGTGCAAACCGGACAAAGCTACTTCGCAACCAATGTTTGCTTTCAACTAGCCACTACGATTTGGTACAGACAAGAAAAGTACAGTAAACAAATTACGATCTATTTTCCGGGTGAGATCAATAACTTAAGCACATATGGAAGAGTACCACCTCTCTTGCGACACCGTGTAGGCCTATGCTGATACGTTGAGGGTGCTGTGGGTGCGATGGATGTCGGCGGCGGGGAAGAAGACTTTAGACGGCAGACGGCCGGGTCGGGGGATATATCCTGTTGCCGTGGACGAGGCGGTCGTAGGAGCGGCAACGGCAAGGTGGACGACGGTGCCGATGAAGCGAGAGGAGGCGATGAAAGGATCCTGGTCCAGCGCTGTGGATGAGAGACGTCCATCTCTTGAAGTGGACGACGGGGTAGGGGTAGCGGCTCCGGCAAGGTGGAGGATGGGGTGGCGGACGGAGGAGGCTGGCCGCAGTGCGGAGGTTGTCGTGCCGCCGACAGTGTATGAATGGGGAAATGGAGGGGAGGGGGGATCTCAAACTTTGGGACGCGCTTCTCTGAAATGGGTGAAAGTTACGAACTTATCCCCCGTTTAAAATTTCGGACATCGCGTCGGTTGGGGATAGAACGGTAATCTCGCATCTCCCAAATATTTGCCAGTAACTATTTCGGGCGAGGAGAGGGTGTTTTGCCGCCCACGGTTGGCGCCCATGGTGTATGAACGGGGCTGACAGGTAGGGCGGTTGTGTCACGTCTGATGGAAGTTACACATCTGCCGCTATTTAAAATATTAGCCTACATCGATTTCGGACGAGGAGAGTATGTTTTGCCGCCCACCGTGTATGAATGGGGAAATGGAGGAAGAGACACATGTCTTTCGGACGAGCTTGAATCAAATGTGTTTTGCCGCGCACGTTTGGCGCCCACCGTGTGTGAATGGGCTCAGAGGCCGTCGTGTCATGTCTGATTGAAGTTACTAGTCTACCCCTATCGACAGCAGTGTAAATCCGGTCGATAAGGATGTCAAGTGCCAGGGGTAGACAGTAATTTCCATCTCGCAGACACTTGCTTTGGGCAGCCCACAAATTATAGTGGGTGTTTAGCCGCTTCATTCAAAACTTGGGAGAATTAGCATTCACGATTGCCCTAGGACCTGGCAAACTAAATTCAAATCCAATTTGTATTCGATTACGAATATCCACAGATAATTATACGTTTTGTTATTTATTTCTTCAAAACCACAACAAAGATTTATTCCACCTTTATATATGATTATGATTTAGAAATGTCGTGATCTTCGAATTCAGTAGGTTGGATACACTCTGAGTCAAATAGTTATTTCATCCAATACAATATGCTCACACGAAAAACAGTTCACCTTATGTCAATCATACAAGTACTGAGGATTACCTCGCCTAAAAAATTCGGATCATTACAACACATGGACAACATAGGGGGTCTTGCAACATAATCCATTCAGAGACATGACACAACATGCAAGTACAATAATCTAATGACAATTTCAACTGGTATCTAAAGAAGAACCGGGATTACCTTGGGCTTCAGATAGCAGAAACAGCAGGACCTCCTCCGTCTTCAAATGCAACATTCTTACTTCCTCCAATTCTTGGGTTGCTTGCATAATGCGTGCCGCTAATTCCGTAATTTCCAGCCTCAAGATAAAGATTACCTCATTCATGGCAGCCACACCATCTCTTTCTGCCTCTAGTAGAGCCTCAAGCACTATAATATCTGTGCTCAGACTGCTCTCCGGCGGAGTTGCCTCTGAACTGCTTCCATCTGGTAACATGGATGGCGCACTGCTTCCACAAATAGATTCTGGGGTTGTACATTGTGTCCTAGTGTGAACGGCATCCTGAAAGGTTTCCGCTGGACATCAGTAAGAGACAGTTATCGTATGATCCAGGCAGTAAGCTTACATGGTAAACGACGGACGAATTATTGTCGAGCATGGAAAACTATCTTTAAATGGTTTGAAGAAGCATCATCCGAAAAGAAATTAAAATGGTAAGATGAAACTAGGGATGTAAGTGGCAAATAAACGACATCCGCCAGTCCCATCTAGTTAGTTTTTGCTACCTCCCTAGTTCATTTTCCCCAAAAAACAAAAACTCTTTTGAACTATCATACCACTAGTGGACTTTAATCGGGATTAAACGGGACCCAGTTGACATCCCTAGTTGAAAGGGAGTGTACAACCGCTATATTTAAGTTGCCAAGGCATCTAAGCAGTTGAAATAATCTGAGAAATCACTTAACAGTGTGGCCTCATATATACTACGAAGACAATCTTGTGATGAAGTTGAGAGGAAAAGTTAAGGACTCAAATGAAATAGGCATGCATTTCTTTACGATAGTACAGCAGGCACTGCTGACATATTGGCCAACTCAGGTATAGCTTAACAACAAATAAGCATTCGAATCAAGCAATACAGCAAAGCAGACAACTGAACTATTTGTAATTCGGTAGGATTACACGTTGAGGGCACAAGCCAAGAAAGCAGCCCACTCGCATTACATTCCACATGTACTAAAACACACTGGCTTACCATATGTTGCTGTGAAGCCTAGCTGCTGTTGCAATGTTCTTTGAAGATATCGTGAGCATCCCGTGGTTGCAAATCTAGTTGTTGTAGTTTATTCTGCACCATCTATTTAGGTAAAACTAATTTTAATCACATGCACTGGTCTGAATTGATCATCAATGGTTCATCTAAACTAATGAAAGAAGGGTGTGTGCATACACGACAATATATCTGCTTCCCTCTATTTTTATGCTTGTTCGAGGTGCCAGCCCCAAAAGAACAAATATTTTGCTTGATGGGGTTGGCAGCTCCATAATTAATAGAAGCATCAAATTAGTCATGCAACTTGGGAAGATCAAGAACACACAAACAAGTAATGAACAGATGCTCGGAGCAGTGATGTAATAGCTAGCATCAGAAAATGTAGGGTAAAACGAACAAAAAGCAGCGGAACCACATGCTAGTTTGCTGATGTGTAATTAAGCATAGAGAACATTAAGCAGTCTGATGGAACCAACAGGTGGCATCAGAACAAAACTAAAGCATATTAACTATATGTGCACTGGTATGTAATTTAGCACATGTAACATGTTCACTGCCAGAAGTATGGCCCTACAGGTGCAAGCAGAATAACGCGTCTCATGAAAAACTAAATGATGCCCTGAAGAAATTCAAAGGTGCGGTGCTTATGCTAGGAAAGTGAACGTAGGCGCCGGCCGTTGGATAATAGTACCTGATTCTCGGCGGCGTATGGGTATCGTTGTCATACTTGATAGCTAAGGATCGTCGATGGTGCTCGTGTTGCGGTTGAGTTTGGGCCGGCTGTCGTCGTCGCTGAAGCGGCTCCGGTGCTACGGTTGCGGCGCCTGTCGACATACAAGAAAGCTCATCTGTGGTAAGTAAACAGTTGCACGATAAAGAGAAAAACCGAAGGAGTACAAATCGAAATAACCTGATGAGGCTGCGGCGTCGGTAAAGCAGGGCCGATGGAGTTGAATATGTCATCCATGGAGCGGGTCCGGTGCAGTGGACGAAGGCTTCGGCGGGCGCGTTGTGTGGTGCTTTCTGTGAGGCGGATCTGTTGCGGCGGACGAGGGCTTGTATGAAGGGCCAGCAAAGGGGCGGACGAGGGAGTCAGTGAAGGGCATACGCTGTGGTGGACGAGGGCGCCGGTTAAGCAGATCCGGTGCGGTGGACCATGATGGGGGTCAAGGAGATCTGGAGCGGTGGACAAGCCAGTCGCTGAAGCGGCTCCGGTGAAGTGGTGAGTTGGCAGTTGGGGGTTCCAAGGTGCGGAAGGTAGATCCAGCGGGGTGTGAGGTCCACCACTGCGGCGGAGGACTAGATTCGGCGGCTTGCTGTGGTTGGGGTCGAGGAGGGGAAGGGGAGGGGCTCTGGGGAAGAATGTTGGGGGAAAAGAGGGGAAAACAATGGAGTTACCAAAGCAGCCCTTTTCCATTCATGTGGCAGGGGTAAAACACGAATATCGCAGGGCTAAACTTTCGGGCGCGTGATATTTCGATGTGAGCGGGAAGTTTGAAAGCTTTTGGCGCCTAAAATTATAAGTATTCTGCTCTCGTGCGGCCGACTATGATATCATGGCCGACAATTTGTTTGTTTTGCACGCAAAAAAATGTGCAAGTTTTGAAAATCAATGTCTCCAACTCGGAACTTAGATTGTCCATTCAATTCAAATATGGATCATTGAGCTACTACAAGCAAATACCATCATACGGTCCAATTCAAATGAAATTCCAAATGTGTTTATCCTAAATATGATGACAAAAGCAAAAATGTGTATGTGTATGAATAAAGTGGATGATTATAAAGTTTGAACATGCCCGTATGTGTATATCTCTAGGTTTGATATATGAATTTGAAATCACGAAATCCCGGCTTAAAAAATGTACCTCCGTTTAAATGAATTACAGAAGCTAATGATGGAGTCGAATTCCAAAATTCCAATCTTAGGTTTGTAATTCTGGTACATCAAGGTATATCACGCATGTTCAAAAGTATCGTTATCTCATAGTACAAACTGTGAAACAAATTGATCAACCATGAGTGCACAATATCTCAATTACGCTAAAGTCCCTCAAATATAGACACCTCACTCTTTATCTGAAGTCAACCCCCCCCCACCACCACACACACACACACATAGAGAAGTCGTTCTCTCCCCCAAACACCAACACACGAGCACATTAACACCCCTCTCTCTTGTAAAGTCCGGACCCCAACATAGGTCTCTATCACTTTGTCTCTCGGAGTCTCGGGCATGCACACATCTCTTCCCTCACTATCTAGGTCTCCCGCTATCTCTCTTACCCAAGCACATGCACTATGTAGAGTGTATATTTCCCATACACACAAAACGTCGCCCCCGAACGTCTATCTCCCTAGTTATGTGGTTCTCGCGCACTCACCTCACACACCACCCCCACTGCAAACAAGCACACTTTGTCTCCTTGTGCACCACTCTCCTCTTTCTATCTCTCCCACATGCGGACCTGCCCCAGCTCCTTCCCTGTATACATATATGTCGTGACTCTTTGCATAGCTCCCTAATGTATAATCGTTCTTGATTTCGCACATTGTTCTCTACACCATCTATTCTAGATCTCTCATGAAGTCCCTATCACACACACGATGACTGTGTCTCCATTCATAGGCCAATTTTGGACAACATCAACATTGTCTCCCTATCTATACGCCATTTATGGACACAAAACGACCCCTCTCTTCCTCTCTCTCTCT
>NC_057808.1:25494270-25522077 GCF_018294505.1 Triticum aestivum
CTCTCTCCGTCGCTAGCTCTCTCTTTCTCTCGCTCTCACACCCCTCTCCCACACACACACTCGATGTCTCTTCCAAATAGTCTGCTCCCCCCGCCCGCACCCGTGCTATCTCGCTACTACACATGTCACACCATTCTCCCTTCCCTTATACTAGGTTTACATCATCAGTGGTCTCTCTACTCCACATACACTCTCTCCCTCTCACACATAAACGCGTGCACAAACACACACAGACACGCACAAACACCCATTTATCTGGATCCTCATCTCTCCTCATGTCCGCATGTGTATCTCACACACTCACTCTCTAATTATGTATGTGCGTCTCCACGTTACACAACACAAAGCCCCATGTACATGTCTCTCTCTATGCTCCACACACATAGACACAAAGAATCTGTTATCATTGCCTCGGTCTCTAACATATCACACAGGCACACTGTCTCTCTCTCTCTCTCGCAAACACGCTCAATAAGGGTTTCCCCGTGAATAACTTACCGTCTATTCATCAACAGTCGTGGTAGTACGGCGAACACGAGACATGAAAAAGCATAAATCTACACGTGCTTAGACCACCTAGTATGACTACTAGGACTAGAGCAAGCCAAAAAGCGCGCCGCCGTCACCCCCTCCTTGTCGGCGACGGGAAAATCTTTGTTTTACACAGTCGAGAAGTCATTGTGCTAAGGCCCCACATGCCGAGGCGTCGAATAGAATGTAGATGCTAGTTTACGGAAGCAAGTATCGATAATACGTTTGTATCTCCATACTTATATTTCTTCTCTTATAAAAAACCGAGTTGGTGATGATGGTACGTGTCCCATCTTGCAATATAGACCGTCTGATCTATACCTGACGGATGGAAATTAAACTAAAAGATACCCGCACCCCTCTCCACATTTGCAGACAAGGCCTTCCCTCGTTCATCCTTATCTCCAACAAACCTCATTGTTGAGCAATTAAGAAAGGAAGCCTCTGGAACAAACTGGCCTGGTGGCCGCTGCCGGCGTCGTCAATCCCCATGCCTCCGCTCAGTCCGACCACCAACCACCACCACACCCCACTCCTCTTCACCTTATCTCATATTTATCGAGATATCATTAGTTTTTACACATGGGATTACTCCCTGTCACATCCCTAGTCTGGCATGCACTTAGGCTAGCTAGATATGCTTGCATCATGTCTAAATTTAGTGAAATTTGAAATGGGGATGAACAAACCCTAGCACCAAATGAACTCAACTAGGGTCAAATTCAAATGTTTTCAATGAACCCAAAATGCCTTCAACAATGTTTGATAATTTTGGCAAGGCTTTGAGTCCAAACCAAAAATAGTGAACATTTTTGTAGAATATTTTGGATCATTGGATTAAATCATAAAGTATTTGAATTTGGGCATTTAAATGCTATAATTATTATAAATGCTCAGATTATTCTGAAATGATTTGAGGGCTGTTGGAAATAATTCAAAAGGTGCCCACAAATATTTTCAGGAGTTTTGGAAGTGATTTAGTACTTTTACTAAATCAAAACATAATAGCAAAAATAGAAAAACAGAAACAAATGAGAGAGAGAGAAGTCCTTACCTGTCCAGCCCACCAGGAGCCAGCCCAGCCCAGCTGGCCGATGCCAGTCATCTCCCTCCTCTCGCCAGAAGGACGAAGGGCGTGTGTTCGCCGCACGCCGGCACGCGCCCGCGCCACCTCCTGCTTCCTGCCGCTTCCCCGACGCGGCTGTGAACGCCACGCACCTCCCCTCGACCCCCTCGCTCCTCTCCCTCACTCTCTGCTCTCTCCCTCGCCTCTGCTCCCTCTCTCGAGCACACCCGAGCGGAGCTCGTCGTCGCCGACGCAAATTACCGCGGCCACTGTCCATCCCGTGCCTCCCCGATGGGTCCAGAGGAACCGCCATCGCCTTCTGCGTCGTCTACACCAACCCATTCGACCGCGGGAGCCCTGTAGCGTCTTCCCCGAGCTCATCCCCAACATTCGGCCGCCGGCAACCCCACCGTCGATTCGACGCCGTCCGTGCCTCCCCGAGCTCGCCGAGAAGCTCTTCGTGACCGCGGTGAGCCCCCGGTCATTTCCCCCCTAACCCAGCCCCCGTTTGGTTGCCGTAGCACCATTCCCCATGAGCACCGAACCACGCCGCCGCCCGAGCTTCTCGCCGCCGTGGCCACAGTCGTCGTAGCTCCCAACCGAGCACACCCACGTGCTCACCGCGCCGCGTAGGTGCCGTAGGAGCTAAGCACGCCACTCCACAGCCACCGCAGCCCCGTTCCCGAGTGCGCCCGAGCTCCGGCCGCCGCGGTCGAGCTCCTCGCCATCGCCTCCGGCCACCCCAGGCCCGACTGGCGCCACCGCCCGACGCGCGCTGGTCTGGGCTCTCGAACGAGCCCAGCCACGCTGCGAACGGGGCACCACAGCCCGCGCCCGAGTGCCCCGCCGCGTCTGCTGCCGCCGGCGGCTAAACGCCGGCCAAACCACTAATTAGCACTAAGCTAATGAACCCTGGGTCACTGACATATGGGCCCCACGCACTAACTAACTCTAGTTAAGTTTCAGTTTAGATCAGTTAAACCAGTTTAATCCCTGTGTCACTGACGTGTGGACCCCACACGTCCGGTTTGACCCTGGTCAGCGCTGTTGACCTGCTGACGTCACACTGACATCAGGCTGACGCAGAAAATCATTTTCTGGATTAAAAACAATTCAGAAATTCCAGAAAATGCCCTAAACTTCTAAAATTCATAGAAATTCAACCGTAACTCCCAATGAAATAATTTATATATGAAAAATGATCAGAAAAATCCAATATTTCCATCTGTACCATTTTCATGCATGTTTGAGCAAGTTAACTGCACTGTTTAGGATGAAACATGATTAGGACAAATTTGAAAATAGACTTGGAGTTGGAATTTGATCTAGCTTTGAATTCCACCTCAATCAAATGACTTTCTGTTGCATTAGCCCAGAACACATCATATTGCCATGTCATGATCATGCATCATATTGTGCATTGCATTGATTGTGTTCTTCCTTGTTTGCCAGTATTTGTCCCCTCTCGGTAGACGATGTTCCGGCGTTGTGATCATTGACACTAATGAAGACTCAATGCTATCTTCAGAAGTGCCAGGCAAGCAAAACCCCCCTTGTTCATTCCGATACAATCCCACTCTCTCGCTCCTGCTCTCTTTTACTTCATTAGGACAACAACGATTCATCTGTTACTTGCTGCGGTAGCTGAACCCCTTTATCCTCTGCATGACCTGTCATTGCCACAGTAAATAGATGAAACCCACTAGCATGAGTAGGAGTTGTTTGAGCCCTGATGTGCCTACTCATTCATGCTTGTTTGTCATGCCTGCTATTGGTTAGAGTTGTGTCAGGTCTGATTCATCGGGAATGAATTGGAAAGTTGTGAACATGTCCTACTGTGTGAGAGCTAAGTGTGTGAACACGATTTGGTAAAGGTAGCGGTGACAGGCCATGTAGGAGTACATGGTGGGTTGTCTCATTGAAACCGTCCTCAGGAACTGAGTTCTGTGTTTGTGATCCATGAACAGTTACTACCACACATTGGGCTCCGGGTGCTCCAAGCTCTCTCGACTTATTAATCAACCTGATCTCTGTCCAGGAGTTGCAACTAGTTTCTGGTGTTTGTAGGTAGTGTTAGTAGTCTACCAAGTGGCACCCAGTACAGGTGGGCTTGGGACAGACTAGGCACACGTGGCCTGGTGTACCGAGTGGCACCCGGATGGTGGGCTCGGGAACCCTGCACACATCGTTTGGGGCCGTGAGCGACACCCCGGCCGGATCTCCTTGCGGATGGAACCCGAATAGGCGATAAACCTGGACGAGAGACTTGTGTGGTTAGTCAGGTCGTGGCCGACTCCCTCGCCAGGCTTCCGCTTGAAGGTTGCCAAGGTACACGACGTGTACATGGTGGTAAGTGGCGAGAGCGTGTGTGACGAAGTACACCCCTGCAGGGTTAATATGATCTATTCGAATAGCCGTGTCCGCGGTAAAGGACTGCTGGGTTGCCTGTATAGTTCATAGACAAGTGAAAGTGGATACTCTAAAATGCGCAAGATAAGCGTGAGTGCTATGGATGGCGTTCTCGTAGGGAGACGGGAGCGGATCCATAGTGGTGTATTGATATGGTGAATATGTGGACTCGTGTGCGCCACCTCAAAAGAGTTACTTGCAGTCGTAGTTCAGGATAGCCAACGAGTCAAAGCTGGCTTGCTGCAGTTAAACTCCACCACCCCCTTTGTTGATACCGATGCATATGTAGATAGTTCTGATGTAAGTCTTGTTGGGTACATTTGTACTCACGTTTGCTTATTTTATGTTTTTCAGAGAGACGTCAGTCTCTCTAGTAGTTCCGTGTGGACTTCGACGTTTAGCTTGATACCTCAGCTACGATCTTGTGCCCTCGGCAGGACCTGGTAGATAGTCAGGCTTCTCAGCCTTTTCATTTATAGATGTCTGTACTCAGACATGTTAAGCTTCCGCATGTGCTTTGACTTGTATGCTCTGAATGTTGGGTCATGAGACCCATGTTTGTAATATCTCGCTCTTCGGAGCCTAATGAATAAACACTCTGAGTCGTAGAGTCTTGTTGTGATGCCATGTTGTATTTGCACATATCGAGCATATTGTGTGTATGATTGAAATGCTTGGTATGTGTGGGATCCGACAACCTAGTTGTTTATCCTTTGTAGCCTCTCTTATGGGGAAATGTAGTCCTGTGCTTCCATGAGCCATAGTAGTCCGCTACAGCTCGGTTCACTGGAGTCCTGTTAGCCCAGCACTACTGCTCCGGAACACTTGACTGGCCGGCATGTGATTCACTTCGTTCCTGTGTCTGTCCCTTCGGGGAAATGTCACGCGGTGACATCCGGAGTCCTGCCTAGCCTGCTACAGCCCGGTTCACCGGAGTCCTGTTAGCCCAGTGCTACAGCCCGGATTCACACGCTGCTGACCGACATGCTCGATGTTGATTCATGTATGCCTGTCCCCGTAAGTTGGTGCCACTTTGGGTTCACGACTAGTCATGTCGGCCCGGGTTCTCTGTCATATGGATGCTAGCGACACTATCATATACGTGAGCCAAAAGGCGCAAACGGTCCCGGGCCATGGTAAGGCGACACCCGTGGGAATACCGTGCGTGAGGCCGCAAAGTGATATGAGGTGTTACCGGCTAGATCGATGTGACTTGGAATCGGGGTCCCGACAGCTTTGGTATCAGAGCCTGACTGCCTGTAGGATTACCAAGCCAAACTGGTCGAAGTTGAGTCTAGAAATGCTTTAGTTATGTAAGGGAATTGATTGTGGAAGGGAACGTAAGGCTCTTTTACTCCTTTACCTTATGCCCTCTAATCTGAGTCATTCTCTTCTCTTCTACAGGGATTAAGAACTAGGCTTCTCATCTTTCTATCAGGATCACGTGTTACTAATCCGTAGAACCTTAGGATTGATGGATTCAAGTCTCAGTTCAGTTCCTAGTATTTTCCTGTGTTAGCAGTTGGTCTCGGAACCCTGCTATTGTGATGTTAAGTGGCTATGCCACAATTTTGCAGGATGTCTCAAATCTTTTTGAGCATTTACAGCCGTTATGCTCTCCGAGTCATGCCGGGTCTCTAAATAGTATGATGCATTTGCAAATCCCTTATTCCCGTTCTCGAGGTTCCTTTGGGCCAGATTAACCACACTAATCGTTGAGTTGAGGTACTCTGTTGCCTTGACATATATGTTGGAGTTATTATTATGACCCTAGGTGTCATAGAGGACCACCCAGTAATCTAGCAATGCTTTGTATCCCAAGTGTGATGATTCTGGCCATTATTCTTGAAAGCATCCCGTGATGACATTTAGTTGGTAGGCATTCTATTCTGGGTTCTTGAGCCCGAGATTCACTCTACTCATTCATGTTGGTAGTGCGTGCTAGTTCCTTTAGGATATTAGTAACCTTTGCGATAGTCCTCGAGGTCCGTGGTATATCCTTCTTCCAATACCATGAACCATCATGGCAGAAGTTCTTTTAACCAAAAGATCACAACCAGGGCGCTCTTGAGGAGTACTTCATTCATATTGTGACTCTGCCAGTCCTTCCTCCTCTGCATGGGTTATCTGGAAGAAATATGTTGAATTTGTTCGACATACTAATTCATGCATCCACAACTCAGAAAAACATATGTTCCTTTGGGTTGTCCCTCTTTAGCTGTACTCCGACCTTCATCTATCAATTGATAGTCAAGGGTATGTGTGCGATCGTGTTCATCGATGCCTACTATTCTTGTGGTCTGTCAAGCCATTCTATTCCGAAATGACTAGGAGAAACAAACTCCGGTACCTCATCCATATCTAGGATTGGGTCAAAGCAATTGTATTCCGCAGACCAAAATGCCAATCCAGCTTTTGCTCTGCTCTACCTTGGCGCCTTACCATCTATATGTCAAGAGTGTCATGAGAATTGCACCACCTCTTATGAATTCTTGACGCAGTGATACTTCTCGCCATCATTATTCATTCCTCGGTCCCGTGTTGTCACAACCGGAATACCGACAAGTGAACCGTGATGTGTGAAATCAATACTCTGAGCAACCCCGTTGCTTGGTAGTTAATGGACAACGATCTCATTCTTAGTGTGTTGGTTATTCAATCATCATCCTGAGATTGATCATGTTACCTAGTCCATTTTTCCTGGTGCACTCTTGGGTCAACGAGTTAGGATTGTATCAAATCCTTGCTTATTTGATCATATCGACTTGCCTGAAAAGCAAGATTGTTCTCAAGCTTAGTGACATATCGGTGGTTCGTGATTTTCCGAATATCTTCTCGGAAGTGTTACTAGGTTATCCCCTGATTGTTATGTTGAGCTCGTGATCAAGTTGGTTTTCTTATAAACCACCCCCTCTCCAAGAATTTGTGTTGGATACCCCTGAGCTAGTTGGTTAAGCCAAACAACAACTAGGAGAGTTGGAAGATAAAGCTTGTCTGACTTAGTTCATGGTAAGGGATATCTTTTTGGTGTGTGTGTGTTGAAGAAAGATGGTATCTCCATCGATTGGTCCTCGTGATCAGTTGTTGGATCTATTGCCTTGTCAAAACTTTGACTTGAGTATGGGCTATCGTCAAGTCAAATCAGAACCAACGATGTTCGTGATGTTGTCTTACTCGTGGTTGATCTCTCGAGCATACACCATTACATCTTTTGGTCTGACCAATGCTATCACCGTGTTCACATGATGGTGGAAGTCCAGTGATATGGAAATTCCGATGAGTGGCTATTGAGCCCATCAACAGCATCTTGTCTCCTCCTTAATTCATGTTGAACATCAAGCTAGTGTTGGAAACTTTTGTAAGCATTATCTTCATGTCCCGTTTATGAAATACATGTTTGGTGTAAGAAGTGACTTTCTCCAAGTTCACGTGCATTAGGGGAAAGTTGCCGCAGTGAATTTGAGAAAGTTAGTTTTGCTTCCTCTGGAATCGTCCCAAATCAGTCATGCATGTGCAAGGTATACCATGGTTTGGTAGATTAATTACCTCCACTCCACATGTATTCCCTAGCACCCCAAGCCACTGATTGATTTGTTCGAGGAAAAGGAGTTAAGTGCTAATCCATGGTAATGCACAAGATTCCGTTATCCTCAATGATGGTTCCCAACCAGAACTCGGTAGTGTTTTATTGCAAGACTACTCTGTGGCCATGCTTGTCTGGGACAGCGTGTTCACATGTTTGTAGCAGAACCAGCTCGTTTTGGAGCTTGCTACCAAAGTTCATCTCCCGAGAATCTCGCAACGCCATCTCGTCGGTTTGTGTTGCAAACTTTCCTTTCCCGGACATGCTGTCTGAAATATCCTGTTACCAACCAGATCTGAATCTCAGGCAGATATGATGGTTGGAACATCTCCCAATAGCTATAATATTGGTCTTCGTAACCCGGTAAGTGGATGTCGTGGCCAACACACCCAGCCGGAAGACCTATTATTGTAGTAACTTGATTGAGGAAGTTGGCCACCTCCCCATAAGGATTTCGTAGGATTTGCTCCCTAGTTGTTCCTTATGGATTTTTATATTTCCGAAGTCCGACCTTTTACTTGATGTTCTAGATATCAAACCATATCTATGAACGGGGTATGCTAGTGCATCAAGGAGAACATTAGAAGCGGAGTGCTAAATGTCTCTCGGTCGATCATCCAGATTTGCTTCTTTGGCATTGCTAAGCAAAAATCTGAGAAAGTGATGTCCTCCTTTGCACTTGCATCCTCCATCACCGTTCATCATGGTAGTATGATGTGTTGCCAGGATCCTCAGCACGGATGTTGGTAAAACCTTGATGAACATGGAAATGCTCAAGTTCTTGAAAGCACGCTCAGTCACTAGGTTATATCCTTGGTATCAACTGGAATGTGCCTTCCATTTGCCGAGTTGTTCAATAACCATAGTTTCCTTTCCAAATTGAGTGTACCATTCTTTTGAATTCTTTCAAACGATCATTTGTAAATTGCCTTACGCTGGTATAAAGAGTTTCAATGATCTTTGTATCAAAAGTAATTCTTTCTGCCACCTAAGGGATATTTCTATGAGCCACCTTCCCTAAGGTGCCCCGTTATGGAATCATGGCAATTAACTCCTCGTTGCTTTGGAACCCATGCACCATATTATCTAAGCGTGGGATTGTTGCCCACCAAATCAAATCTCATCGTTTGTTCTTCCATCCCTCTCGATGTGTTTTGTGTCTCAACTCGAGATGTTTCAACATCTCATTCCGCGAGTTGATCTTGTATAGCTCGATCTTCGAGAAGATCAATCCTGTAGAGTTTCCCTCTCTTCCGTCATCATAGTTGGATGAAGCTCTCGAAAGAAAAGATGTCAAGATCAAGATGATGCAATGAATCATCATCTGAGAGAAGAACAATGGGATCATGAAGATTATGTTACTTTGCGTTCCCCTTTCATCTTACCCTACGCTTGAATCTCGGGACGAGATTTTTGTTTAGTGAGGGTGAGTTATCACATCCCTAGTATGGCATGCACTTAGGCTAGCTAGATATGCTTGCATCATGTCTAAATTTAGTGAAATTTGAAATGGGGATGAACAAACCCTAGCACCAAATGAACTCAACTAGGGTCAAATTCAAATGTTTTCAATGAACCCAAAATGCCTTCAACAATGTTTGATAATTTTGGCGGCAAGGCTTTGAGTCCAAACCAAAAATAGTGAACATTTTTGTAGAATATTTTGGATCATTGGATTAAATCATAAAGTATTTGAATTTGGGCATTTAAATGCTATAATTATTATAAATGCTCAGATTATTCTGAAATGATTTGAGGGCTGTTGGAAATAATTCAAAAGGTGCCCACAAATATTTTCAGGAGTTTTGGAAGTGATTTAGTATTTTTACTAAATCAAAACATAATAGCAAAAATAGAAAAACAGAAACAAATGAGAGAGAGAGAAGTGCTTACCTGTCCAGCCCACCAGGAGCCAGCCCAGCCCAGCTGGCCGATGCCAGTCATCTCCCTCCTCTCGCCAGAAGGACGAAGGGCGTGTGTTCGCCGCACGCCGGCACGCGCCCGCGCCACCTCCTGCTTCCTGCCGCTTCCCCGACGCGGCTGTGAACGCCACGCACCTCCCCTCGACCCCCTCGCTCCTCTCCCTCACTCTCTGCTCTCTCCCTCGCCTCTGCTCCCTCTCTCGAGCACACCCGAGCGGAGCTCGTCGTCGCCGACGCAAATTACCGCGGCCACTGTCCATCCCGTGCCTCCCCGATGGGTCCAGAGGAACCGCCATCGCCTTCTGCGTCGTCTACACCAACCCATTCGACCGCGGGAGCCCTGTAGCGTCTTCCCCGAGCTCATCCTCAACATTCGGCCGCTGGCAACCCCACCGTCGATTCGACGCCGTCCGTGCCTCCCCGAGCTCGCCGAGAAGCTCTTCGTGACCGCGGTGAGCCCCCGGTCATTTCACCCCTAACCCAGCCCCCGTTTGGTTGCCGTAGCACCGTTCCCCACGAGCACCGAACCACGCCGCCGCCCGAGCTTCTCGCCGCCGTGGCCACAGTCGTCGTAGCTCCCAACCGAGCACACCCACGTGCTCACCGCGCCGCGTAGGTGCCGTAGGAGCTAAGCACGCCACTCCACGGCCACCGCAGCCCCGTTCCCGAGTGCGCCCGAGCTCCGGCCACCGCGGTCGAGCTCCTCGCCATCGCCTCCGGCCACCCCAGGCCCGACTGGCGCCACCGCCCGACGCGCGCTGGTCTGGGCTCTCGAACGAGCCCAGCCACGCTGCGAACGGGGCACCACAGCCCGCGCCCGAGTGCCCCGCCGCGTCTGCTGCCGCCGCCAGCTAAACGCCGGCCAATCCACTAATTAGCACTAAGCTAATGAACCCTAGGTCACTGACATATGGGCCCCACGCCCTAACTAACTCTAGTTAAGTTTCCGTTTAGATCAGTTAAACCAGTTTAACCCCTGTGTCACTGACGGGTGGACCCCACACGTCAAGTTTGACCCTGGTCAGCGCTGTTGACCTGCTGACGTCACACTGACGTCAGGCTGACGCAGAAAATCATTTTCTGGATTAAAAACAATTCAGAAATTCTAGAAAATGCCCTAAACTTCTAAAATTCATAGAAATTCAACCGTAACTCCAAATGAAATAAATTATATATGAAAAATGATCAGAAAAATCCAATCTTTCCATCTGTACCATTTTCATGCATGTTTGAGCAAGTTAACTTCACTGTTTAGGATGAAACATGATTAGGACAAAATTGAAAATAGACTTGGAGTTGGAATTTGATCTAGCTTTGAATTCCACCTCAATCAAATGACTTTCTGTTGCATTAGCCCAGAACACATCATATTGCCATGTCATGATCATGCATCATATTGTGCATTGCATTGATTGTGTTCTTCCTTGTTTGCCGGTATTTGTCCCCTCTCGGTAGACGATGTTCCGGCGTTGTGATCGTTGACACTAATGAAGACTCAATGCTATCTTCAGAAGTGCCAGGCAAGCAAAAACCCCCTTGTTCATTCCGATACAATCCCACTCTCTCGCTCCTGCTCTCTTTTACTGCATTAGGACAACAACGATTCATCTGTTACTTGCTGCGGTAGCTGAACCCCTTTATCCTCTGTATGACCTGTCATTGCCACAGTAAATAGATGAAACCCACTAGCATGAGTAGGAGTTGTTTGAGCCCTGATGTGCCTACTCATTCATGCTTGTTTGTCATGCCTGCTATTGCTTAGAGTTGTGTCAGGTCTGATTCATCGGGAATGAATTGGAAAGTTGTGAACATGTCCTACTGTGTGAGAGCTAAGTGTGTGAACATGATTTGGTATAGGTAGCGGTGAGAGGCCATGTAGGAGTACATGGTGGGTTGTCTCATTGAAACTGTCCTCAGGGACTGAGTTCTGTGTTTGTGATCCATGAACAGTTACTACCACACATTGGGCTCCGGGCGCTCCAAGCTCTCTCGACTTATTAATCAACCTGATCTCTGTCCAGGAGTTGCAACTAGTTTCTGGTGTTTGTTGGTAGTGTTAGTAGTCTACCAAGTGGCACCTGGTACAGGTGGGCTTGGGACAGACTAGGCACACGTGGCCTGGTGTACCGAGTGGCACCCGGATGGTGGGCTCGGGAACCCTGCACACATCGTTTGGGGCCGTGAGCGACACCCCGGCCGGATCTCCTTGCGGATGGAACCCGAATAGGCGATAAACCTGGACGAGAGACTTGTGTGGTTAGTCAGGTCGTGGCCGACTCCCTCGCCAGGCTTCCGCTTGAAGGTTGCCGAGGTACACGACGTGTACATGGTGGTAAGTGGCGAGAGCGTGTGTGACGAAGTACACCCCTGCAGGGTTAATATGATCTATTCGAATAGCCGTGTCCGCGGTAAAGGACTGCTGGGTTGCCTGTACAGTTCATAGACAAGTGAAAGTGGATACTCTAAAATGCGCAAGATAAGCGTGACTGCAATGGATGGCGTTCTCGTAGGGAGACGGGAGTGGATCCATAGTGGTGTATTGATATGGTGAATATGTGGACTCGTGTGCGCCACCTCAAAAGATTTACTTGCAGTCGTAGTTCAGGATAGCCACCGAGTCAAAGCTGGCTTGCTGCAGTTAAACTCCACCACCCCTTTTGTTGATACCGATGCATATGTAGATAGTTCTGATGTAAGTATTGTTGGGTACATTTGTACTCACGTTTGCTTATTTTATGTTTTGCAGAGAGACGTCAGTCTCTCTAGTAGTTCCGTGTGGACTTCGACGTTTAGCTTGATACCTCAGCTACGATCTTGTGCCCTCGGCAGGACCTAGTAGATAGTCAGGCTTCTCAGCCTTTTCATTTATAGATGTCTGTACTCAGACATGTTAAGCTTCCGCATGTGCTTTGACTTGTATGCTCTGAATGTTGGGTCATGAGACCCATGTTTGTAATATCTCGCTCTTCGGAGCCTAATGAATAAACACTCTGAGTCGTAGAGTCTTGTTGTGATGCCATGTTGTATTTGCACATATCGAGCATATTGTGTGTATGATTGAAATGCTTGGTATGTGTGGGATCCGACAACCTAGTTGTTTATCCTTGGTAGCCTCTCTTATGGGGAAATGTAGTCCTGTGCTTCCATGAGCCATAGTAGTCCGCTACAGCCCGGTTCACCGGAGTCCTGTTAGCCCAGCACTACTGCTCCGGAACACTTGACTGGCTGGCATGTGATTCACTTCATTCCTGTGTCTGTCCCTTCGGGGAAATGTCACGCGGTGACATCCGGAGTCCTGCCTAGCCTGCTACAGCCCGGTTCACCGGAGTCCTGTTAGCCCAGTGCTACAGCCCGGATTCACACGCTGCTGACCGACATGCTCGATGTTGATTCATGTATGCCTGTCCCCGTAAGTTGGTGCCACTTTGGGTTCACGACTAGTCATGTCGGCCCGGGTTCTCTGTCATATGGATGCTAGCGACACTATCATATACGTGAGCCAAAAGGCGCAAACGGTCCCGGGCCATGGTAAGGCGACACCCGTGGGAATACCGTGCGTGAGGCCGCAAAGTGATATGAGGTGTTACCGGCTAGATCGATGTGACTTGGAATCGGGGTCCTGACACTCCCGCAAGGGTCAATCACAACAAGTGTTTTATAAAAAAATCATCTTGATGTTCCGTGCAATGCACGGATCTTGCTAGTACTCCTACACAAGACTAAGTTGGTGATGCTGGTGTGTCTGCCATCCGTCGTTTCTGACCATTAGATCTACATCTAACGATTGTGAGGTAAGTTGTTGCCTTTTCTCACCAACATCCTACTTGTCTACCAATTTGCAGAAAAACCCATAATTAGTATCTTAAAACTAACCACATCCCTCCCTGACCTCACCAAAACAGCCCAAGGAATATATTCTAATTGAAACATAATATATCTCTAGTGACATATGTATATCAAAATTAGAGTGTTTTGTACCAAGTTTGTGAATAAGTATTATTCTAATTATGATTCGTTGCAATGGACATGAACATTGCTAGTATTTCCAACCATGCATTTTTTCCTAGTATTCCATAGTTTCGAGTTTTCCATCAAGATATTAGTCACTCATGGTTGATATTTACTTTCAATCATGTACACATATGCACTATGTAACTAGCCTTGCTTATTGGCTTCCAAAGCTTAACTTTCACTCCTACTTACAATATGTAGAGTATTTAACAAAAAACTACCACTTTCAACCAGCCCTAGGAAGAATCTATTGTACAAAAAATAGCAAAAACATACCCAAAATTTCTTAATCCACGCCAAAAACTACCTAGTACTCCTACCGATTAGGTTTGTTTAAACCCATTTATGACAGGGTTGGCCCACACGTCCGTGCTGACGAGGCAGCTTAAACCAACACATTTTGTTTGACCGTTGACACGAGGGACCCACATCTGACCTTCTATCCTGTTATTCCCCCTCAAATCATTATTTTTCCTGAACATTACTTCAAACAGTACTGATGCGTGTTTGTCGGTGGCGCCGGTGATGAGGGAGTTGGCCGCCGCTCCACCGGACGGGCCGGACGCCACGCTGGCCTCCGCACGGATTGGCAAGCTGGCCCGAGCGTGACTCACGAGCGAGCAAGCCGCCGCGCTGGCCTTCGCTCGAGCCAGATGGCTGGCCTTAGCGCGGCGCGCGCAAGCAAGCCGCCGCACTGCCGTGCCAATCTAGCTAGCAAACCTTGCAGACAAGCTGCTGGATGGAGCTATCTTGGCTAGCTAGCGTCCGCGAGCGCCGGATGGAGCTGGCATCCGCGCTGCCGCAACATGGGCTCCGCACCGCCGGCAGTTTTGACCTCACCTTCTGCCGGCGGCGGTAGCTGCGTCCCATGGCCGAGGATGACTAGGTGGACGGGCCGGAGGTAGGAGGTCACTCGAGGATTTTTGTTGGTAAGAGCATGTACAATGGTTGATAAGGTAGTCTTATCTTAAGTCTGCCACGTATGCAAGTGGTAGTAGTTTCTTGGCATTTTAGTGGTTTCTTGCATTATTAGAGCAAGTACAATAGAGCTGAGTCAGCGGGCTATAAGAAATAAACTAGTATATTTCTGCTTAGTTGGAGGAAAGAGAAGAGGAGAGAGAAGGTAAGCGGGCTCTTCGTGAAGAGCCAGCTCTAGCATGTGCTCCTAGGCACTTTGTGAGAATGAGAAGTGGGCCACATAATAAAAAAGTAGTACACTCTTTTGATCTATTATTGTACATGTTGGCTATAAGATGGGCTGTAGATGACATGGCACTGGCTTATAGCCAGCAGCTGGCTATACTATTAACCATGCTCTTAGGGGTTTCTTGTAAGGAACAATGTACGTACTACTAGCGACAAAAGACGATTCTAGGTTGCGTTGTACTCCAACGAGTACTACTAGTGGTCGCGGGAGTGTATACCTCGTTTTGTGGGTTCGATCCCGACCGAACGCACGCCGGCCTTTTTAAAAAAATAGTACTACTACACTTTGCTGTGAGCCAATATTTTACACGGGTAGTTTGAGTTTTGAAGTCAAACGGACGTGCGGCCCCACAATCTGGGTGCAGTGGACAGCCTAGCCATGTGAACGGGTTTTCCGTCCCAGCATCCCGGGCCTCGCGTGCTCGCCCTAGCCGCACCTCGCTTGCAGCTTCCAACTAGTAGCATATTTAAACTAGCGCCTCCCAATTAAGCCCGAGGAGCCGGAAAAGCCTGGCGGGGCATTGGGAACTGTGCAATATGGCTCTGTACGTAAAGTGCTCTACTACTACTCTGTAGCTTGTGGCGTTGCACGCATGGACTTCACTCCATTATTGGCTCTACTATAAAAGAAATTCCTCTTGACGTGTTTTTTTTTTGAAACGGAGGCAAAAGCTTTGCTTCATCTCATTCATAAAGAAGGAACTACTTACAAAGTTCGAGGAGATCCATTACACCTCCACAAATGGAAGCGAAAAGCCTAGTCTCGCTGTATCAAATAACTCAAATGTTCTGCCCCTGCAGTAACCTTCGCTGATAAACAGGCTGCTAGTGTGTGCGTGAGAGGAGCGGCTGAGTAGGCCAGCTACGTGAGAGGAGCGGCTGAATAGAGCACCGAGAGTACCCACTAGGCCACTACGCAGGTGTACTTCCCCTGCATTGATAGTACGGCGATGGTTCTAGAGAACAGTAGTACCCTCCACTTCCAACTGTAGCTCCTTGGCCCTGAGATTCAAGAGTTCAAAACTGGTGCACTATAATAGACTAGACTAGAAGTACAGTACATCGCACTACTAGTTGAGAAAAGTAGTACTAGTACTGCTATAGTACGAGTACGTACTCCTCCGTCACATAATGTAAGACATTTTTTGACACTAGTTGGCGTGTACAAAAAATGGCAAAAACATACCCAAAATTTCTTAATCCACGCCAAAAACTACTACCTAGTGCCAAAAATTTCTTACTAGTGCTATTATTTACAGTATAATGCAATCCCATAACGTTCCATAATGCTAGTACTAGTAGTAAATAATAGCCTCACCCCTTCGCTGAGGAACGATCTACAGTTGGAAGGGACGAGGCCCTGCGGTTACTACGCTCTTATCTCCTCCTCGCCAGTTCCCCTCCCCCCGAAGAGAAGGCAATTCGTTGCTGCTCCCATGGATTCGCCAGGCGGTTCTCCTCCTCGTCGGGGCTGGGAGACCTTGGACGACGATCCTCTGGGAGAAATCGCACGCCGCTCCGACGTCCTCACCGCCGCAAGACTCGGTGCTTCCTGCACCAACTTTTTCAAGACGTTGCTTAAACAGGCTTGGGAAAATGCCATGCTTGTTGGTCTTCCATGCGTCCTCGAGGAGAAGGTTCTTCTATGGGACAATCCTTCGAATAGTCCACCGCTCCCTGGCCATGGTTGCACGTTGACTCCGCTAGAGTTGCCGACGTTGAGAGGTAGTCGGATTTTGTCCGATGAGCAGGTCAGTAATGGAGTTTGATCATGTAGTACTTAGTTATTCCATTTCCATCCCGTAATTTCTTCGCTGCCCACCGTCTTATATATAGGTCTGGGTCAGTGCCAACGAAGATTGACTTGCATACCTCCGGCCGGATACCACCATCATTTTGCACAACATCCACAGCAGTGCGGCCGTTCTGGTAGACCCCTTCTCCACCATTGGGATCGGCCTTCCGGACTGGCTGGGCTTGAATACGTATGATAGCTGGCTGGCCTACATGAGATTGAAGAAGATAGCAATTGCGGACCCGCCGACAAAGCGACGCGGATACGACGATTACTATCTCATCGCGGTGTTCGACATAAGGATTGCCATCAATGCAAGAGGCAGTAACGGGAGAGGCTGGCGCATGTTGGCGGTGGCAGATTTGTACCCCTACACGTTCGAAGACGTCGTGCACCATCTAGGCCGCATCTTCGCGGTGACAAGCCAGGGGACTTGTTTCATCTGGTTGCCATCCTACGGTACGGGAGATTACAAACGGAATGCACAAACCATCATTTGCATCCCTAACGGTACTCCATTATTTTGCAGGGACCAGTCATCCCCCGATCAAAATAAGATCGCCGATCCTGGATGTGCATTTGCATCCGCCATTCGGTCTAACCTGGAACCTTGTAGCTGACTTTGGAATATTGGGATCAACTATCTTAGCAGTCGTTACCCATGGTACCACTGATGTGCAACATGGTCACACAATCTACCACGATCGGACCGTCACCATCTACCCAGGTATTCCATTTTTTAACCCTCTCGCCTTCTCTTTCATTGTTGTACTAATAGTATACTTTGTAGTACTAGTAGGAGTACTTTTTACCTTGGAGGACGCGTATAGCTAGCTAGGCCCTTGAAGACTTGAACCCACTAGCTGCCACCATTTTTGTTTTTCCATGTCTTACTATCTCATCCATGTAGCCAAGAGTGGCTATATATAATAAGCCGGTTATTTTACTTCCTCTATACCGGAGTAGTACTATTTGCTGCACAGTATTACTGACCGCCATATTTGAGCACAACATTATTATGCATGGACCTTGACTATGTACGTCACCATGTGTCCAGATCCGGGATGCCGCGTGTACCAGATGAATGGCGCCGAGTTCGACCCCCGTGATGCTACATGGGTGCCGAGGAACACTCTTGGGGAGTACTCGCTTTTCATCAGGGACAGCTACCCCATTGTGAAGCGGATGCCACCTTCCATGCATGACACGGAAGGCCTGCCGTTCATGAAGCATGGTTGTGTCTTCAGTGCACACCGCCGGATGAACGACATGCTCGGACACGCTATCCCTGATTTATGCCGCTTCAGCTTGGATGAGTCTCCATCGTGTGGAACCGGACTAGAAAGCTGCGACAATGATTCCCGTTGCCCACCGCTATGGTCGTGCCATCCATGAAGAACACCTGGGACTGGAACCTGGAGGAGGACATGTAGCCCATCTATAACATGTAAGTGGAGTACGGTAATTGTGAACGGTAGCGCTGTGAATATATGTAGACTAGTCGTGCACAAATTTATCACATGAATTGGAGATGAACTTGTGTGGCATACTGGCATTTGTCCTTTAGAATTTATTACTAGTAAATGTGTTATGTGTACGTGCAACTTGTGTGGTTGTTGCACGGGCTCCAACACGCTCTTTGAGAAAAAAAGGTGGCACAGCTTTGGATATACGTGACGTGGCAGCATCATACAGTAGCATCGTTCGCTATAGTTGTAGTACACTCCTACTAGGACGACAACTCCTATAAAACCTTGCGCTTGGCTCTTTGCCTCTTTGGGAGGTTCAAGAGTTCGTACTCGTGTGAACCTTGCACTTGGCTCTTCGCCTCTTCGGAAGGTCCAACAATGATGATACTACAGTACAATATGCTTCTGGCAATCTGACACCGATTGAACTGCTGCACGTCCACCGCGAGGGCGAGGGCGAGGGCGAGGGAGAGGGAGAGGGCGTTGTAGTCAAAACCCTCTGCTCATCCTGCGAACCACCGCACGCGTGGGCGAGGGAGAGGCGTAGTAAGCAAGCTTCTCCTCGTTCGGCGAGTTGACGGGACACATCAAAGCAGTACTAGTACTAGTAGTAGTAGTCCATATTGCGTCCTTTCCGATTAATATGGCTTAATTTGAAACGATAAAAATACACTGGCGGTCAACGTATGTAACAATACGCTCTTTACAGTTACTATATATAGTTTTGCAGCGATTATACGATCACTAGCTCATCGTAGAGCACCGTTTTGCACCCTACTGACCGGCCACATAGTCGACGTGGCACTTTGTTGACTGGTGTCCCACCTGTCAGTTGGCAGAGCAAAGAAATCAGTTAAACAAAACTTTACGCAGGCGCGACACGAGTCCAACCCTTGCGCGCGAACCGCCCTGGCTGTGTATGCGAGTGCATGCACGTGTCCTCCCTCGGTCTTCCAACAAAGAGTGTACATCGGCTATAAAACAAAGAGTGTAGTACATGATGTACATCTACACTTCCAATGCATTTAGCCTTTAATCTAAATCGATATTGATTGACTAATGCACCAACTTGTGTTGTAGGTATAGGCTACATGTCTATCCTTAATTACAGCATGCAACGGCCTTCCTTTAATCTTCTTATCTCAATGGTCGCATGCACACATAAGTCTGCTACTTTTGGGCGTTAATTATGCCCTGGTCAATGTGTAAATCTCTAAATGTCCAGTCTTTCATGGACGTAGGGAGTAGGTTGAGCACTTGAGCGTGAGCGTGTGTGTTGCGTCGTGTGCTGTGTGCCGCATGGGTGCGTGAGTGTTGCGTGCATCCATGTGTACGTGTGAGTGTTGCATGTTGCATGCATGCATGCATGCATGGGGCTTACTCCCTCCCATTGACATGTTCATATTTCAAGCTTCCTCTGTTCCCTCCATATGGTGATACTCCCTCTGTTCGCAAATAGTACGGAGTAAAAGCCTCCCTCTGTTCCCAAATACGGAGTATTTGTCTTTCTACAGATTTCAACAAGTGACTAGGTACGGAGCAAAATGAGTGAAGTGAGCATAAAGGCATAGGGATATTGTAGAAAGGAAGTCCTCGCGATCCATTATTCCCCATCTCGGTCAGAGAGAACTATTCAACTAGTCTTCGCAGTGAAGTGACAATACACGTTGCAGCAGATGGGACACGTAATTAATAAGTTGAACCAGTGTGTTGGTGTTACTAAATCAGCCTTACCCAGTACTGCCATCATGTTTGCCAGTAGAGCACGCTTCCGCAAATACGCCTACGCACCTCTGTCCTCCATTAACTAACATATGGGCCATGTTGTGGTAGACCCACATGTCATCGGTGTAACTATTTACACTCCGAAGGACGGTATATCCTGGTAGTAGTACTAGTAGAATTGAGATTGAATGCACTTTCTTCCCCGTCTTCCACTCTTCTTCCTCCTCTCTTCTTCTTCCTCCTCTCTTCCCTATCGTCGGCCGCACACCATTTACCCCCGCTCACTGCTCACCCGCCCGTGCCATCTTCCTTGGTAGCTCGCGCGTACCATATCCCCCTGCTCACTGCTCGGCCACACGAGGAGAAGCTTCTTCACTCGCCCGCCCGAATCCACTTCCCCGCTGGCTCGCAGGCACCGAAAACCCCAATGGCAGAACTGACTGACACACAGAGCCACGATTGGAATTCCCTCCCCGATGTTCTCTTGGAGCGGATCTGTAGTTGTATGGACCTACTCAGCACCGTCCGTCTGGCCGCATGCTCGGTGTCCTTGTGCCGTCTACTCGTCTGCAACCGGCCGGCTCTTTTCAAGACACCCTGCTTGCTGATGCCCGATCCTCGCAGGTGGCCCAGACACCGACTTGACGATCCTACGGAGGTTGCCGTGGTGCCCCTCGACATGCTACCACTACCCGTCCACCTGTCCTTCATGCGTGGCCACTACTAGGCGGGCATGAAGGCCAACTGGATCATCCTCATCCACCACACCGGTAGTCTGTGGCGTCTCGTGGATATCTACACCCAGCGAGAGATCACCCTTCCATCGTTGGATACCGCCGCCATCGAGCCTCGCGGCCCGCCGGACACTCCTGCCTACTACGCACGAGACGCGTCAAGCTTTTGGCTCGACCTCTGTTTGCAGAAAGTTGTAATCTGCGAGGTGCCCACACCATCAGAAGACTACATGGATTACAAGCTCATTGCCTTGTTCAACATGGGATTAGTCTATCTGGAATCCGGTCGCCATACATGGTTATGGCTCATCATCAATCCTGTTGAGG
Source organism: Triticum aestivum (assembly GCF_018294505.1). Classification (NCBI taxonomy): domain Eukaryota; kingdom Viridiplantae; phylum Streptophyta; class Magnoliopsida; order Poales; family Poaceae; genus Triticum; species Triticum aestivum. The sequence continues at coordinate 25,515,049 of NC_057808.1, forward strand.
CAACATTTCTGTCTCATGCTATAGTGCACGATGGCATCGTTTACGCGGTCGACGCACATATTGGCTGCCTATACTGGTGGAATCTATCGTCGTGTAATTGTTCTATCTCATCTCATCTTTACCTTATGAATACGACTGCCTGTTCATTTGTTACAAATTTAGAATGCATAGCATGTCTCTAACCACATCATTGCTATATGTTCCTCTCATTTCCTAGATTTTTATGACCACACATGTTATTGTTAGAGTAGATATGAGAACAATTGGCATCTAATGATTGTTAGAATACATATTATGAGCATAACATCATGATTGCTATATGTTACTCTCATTTACAAGATTTTTATAACAACGCATGTTATTGCTTAGAGTTGATATGAGAACAGTAGTAGTAAGTGCTATGGTAGAATATGAGTAGGCGCTGTCATAGCTATTTTCCTCTCATTGTTACATGATGTTTGAACCATGACATATTGCTAGAATATGAAAGCCATTGGCTTATTTTTTTAACTTGGGGTATGATTATGACCACGGCATTGCAATTCTCTGTCTATGATATGTGTCACTGTTATAATAATCTTAATTCCACACATACTCTGAACATGATTGTTTATTTTTGTCCTTTTGGTCTCCAATTTGAATTGTTGCAGCAGACGCAAATGCGCTCGCATTCATGATTCCAGGACCTGGAATCATACTAGCCGATGGGTGGTGGTTTATCGCTCGTTCAGCTAACGGCGGTCATTTGATGCTCATTCGCATGTACCAAATTGACCAAACCATTACATCAAACCACATGCAGTACAATGCGTGGGGCGTTCGTGACATTGATGGCTATGGCTGCTTCGTGTTCGAGAAAGATCCCAGCTCCGTTGGGCCAGGCGTATTCAACTGGAGGCGGGTTTACAACCTTGGCAACCACTCCTTGTTCCTCGGGCTCAATTATCCGATCATCCAACCAATCATCGATCATATCACCGGCGATGATTACTGTGCTATGCAACTTCCATTCGCGAGGGGGGGCTGTGTTTACACATCATACCATGGGTTTCATGAATCACCATATCCAGAGATTCGTCGACTCAGCTTGTTGCCAGATAATCTTCAGTGTGTGAAAGGCATCAAGCTTCCATGCGATGGATGGCTTTTGCAAACCCGACATGTGGCGATGGATGGCTTTTGCAAACCCGACATGCGGCGATGTGGTTCATGCCAACAGCAAATATGCACAACTTGATTCGTGCTGATATCTAGACTGAGCCATGTATTCTGCTGCTGTAGCACGACCCTCTTTTGTTGGATATTATGTATTGTTGTTAGTTTGAAGCACTCCTCAGGTTTGAAGGATAGATACCTTCCTGGGATCAAGTGCATCCTAACTCACCTGCGTAGGATGTACTGATAATGATGATGGAGATGCTGTGCAGAAGCCATATATATATATATATATATATATATATATATATATATATATATATCAGTTAGGCTTCAAGTGTGTACTTGTTAGTTAAACCTATGTATAAATTGTGACACTAAATACGACTAGTAAGTAGTACAGTAGCAGTACTAGTATACGTCGGTCAAATTATTCATCGTGTCCACACATTGAATTGACGTGACAACACGCTGCGCGTGAGGTGACACAAGAATCCCGGCGGCGTGTTCGGGTATTCTGGACTTCAGATTTGGAGTACCACTTATCTGTCGAAATCTTTCATCATTCACTTAAAACAGTCGATTGATCATACACTGAGTACCATATAACTGGAATTACCGATGCAAGTTGAAGAAGGATTGGCCGGTGCTGCTGGCTGGCGTCAAGTTCGATCCCATGGATCAGGAGCTGATCGAGCACCTTGAGGCCAAAGTGAGTGCTGATAGTGCGAGATTTCAGTCTCTCATCGATTTGTTCATACCAACCATCGACAGCGAGCACGGCATATGCTACACCAAACCTGAGAAACTTCCAGGTAAGACACCGATTGGCCGTCTACTTGCACAAACATATTCCTTTGTTTATAGCTCTATTTTTCTTTTTAGATGCACACCTGGTGAAGCAATTACAATTTGACAATTAATAAAAAGTGAAACAAGTGACTGCAACATGCCAAAGATGTTATGAAAAATGCCAACTAGGTACACTAAAACCTGTATTCCACAATACTGCAGGTATCACACTGAGTGGCCTAAGGAAGCATTTCTTCCAGCGCAATTCCAGGGCGTTCAAAAGGGGCACGTGGACGCGTCGCAAGATACAGTCGGAGTGCGGCATGCACACGATGTGGCACAAGACCGGCAATACCTTGCCGATGATGGTCAACGGCCGGCAGACGGGCAGCAAAAAGGGTTCTGGTGCTGCACACCAACAAGAACTTTGACCAGGAGAGGACCAACTGGGTGATGCACCAGTACCACCTCGGGGACCTGGAGCAAGAGAAGGAGCGGGAGCTGGTCCTCTGCAAGATTTTCTACCAGAAGAACACTAGGGCCAGGAGTAAAAAGATTATAAGTTAGTTTGGTATTGGTAGTTGTACTACCTTGTCGTCCGCAAGTTGGTATTGTTGTTAACGATCTTTTGGTATGAACTTGCATTTGCTTCCAACCATCATGCCAAGGGTCGACGTGAATATAAAGCTGAATCATTTGTTTCGAAACGAATTTTCAGGCACCTGATTTTTATTTGATGGGTAGCATAAGCACCCGCCGTTCAAATTCCCAGTTCTCCAATTTTTTCGAAACAAGTGCATGCACTTATTATCACGATAAAAAAAATATACGTGTTGCATCCCAGTTATCAGTCTGTACTTGCAGAATTCTCTCGTTTATTGAGCACGCTTCGAGAAACTGGAAACAAAGAATTATACACTTGAATATGACAATACAACAAAACTTCAGTTAGAGATAATAATGCCCAAACAAGCACACCTTTCAACATACCATTTCATACACCATCGTTAAAATTTCCCTTTAAGAAATCCAATGCCTTTATAAGGAGGCATCATATACATACATGATAGATAGTACATTAAACTATGGTACCAATGAAGTATGAACTACAAGCAGATCTCTACAAAAAATGATCAAAGAATCGTCAAAAAAACAACCTCTGAATATAGGCAACAAGAATATTGTTTTTTCAGGTCGAGCAAGTTCCAACTGGGCTGTAGACTGCCCATGGTTGGTTTTGTTTTTAACAGGCCCAGCCCATGACGACAACGGGGCACAAAGATCCAGTAGGTATCTACTGGCCTCTGGCCCGCCAGCGTTAGTTATATTTTGTCTTACAACATCCGCAGGCAGTTTTTTTACTGAATCAAACACACAGCCCAGTTCTATTTTCCTCTTGAAACGCATGTCCTACATCCGTTTTCTAATCTCTACCTATAGTTTTACTAGTTCATATACACGTATCATTATATTGAAAACACATAAAATTCCCTTTTCATATTTACATCCTTATTTTTGTTGTTTTTCCCACCCAGCGCTGATTTTTTTACCACTGGTTTTCCCTTAAACCAACTCAATTGTCCCACGTCTTATTTGCTTACAAAAACAAAACGAATTTTTTGACAAATCAATAAGTTCTTAAAAAAATGTTTATCATTTCGGGATTACAACAGTTCAGACTCCACCGAAATATGCAAAATAAGGTTGAACTTTTTGATCGTGGTCCTGGGCAGAAAATGGGCTGTAATAAATTACTTAAGAATTAGCAAATGGGCTGCAAATTATAAAAAATAGCAAATGGGCTTTATGTTGTCTACCACAGATTTGGAGGCTGACTTGTGGGCCTACTAAGTTCATGCGTACACAAGGTTTCTCAAAAAAGAAACTTAGTCAACAATCGACTCTACAAGTGTCACACCGTTAGATGTCAATCTAACAGCAATCGTGCTTCTTCAGTCTCTGATCTTCCTGCCCCAGCCGCCCAAACCAGCGCCGTCGGAACCGCCTGCTCCCGCCTCCCGTGGCGGGCAGTGCTGCCGGGCAGGCCTCACGGCCCCATCATACTCGCATCCCTAGCCTGTCTATCCCTCTACTCACCCACACCTCCTGTTATTTTCCGGCGACGGCAGCCGAACCAGTCAACCCTCGTACTCTACACCGCGTGGGCAGCCACTGCCGTGGCATCCCCGGCTTCGTGTCGTTCCCATCGTAGGCCTCGCCGTCGTCCACCGCCCTGGTGCTCTCGGCGCAGCGTGTCAACGATGTCCATCCAACAGCCGTAGTGCTTCTTCAACCTCTGGTCTTCTTGCCCCAGCCGCCCAAAGCAGCGCCGGTCGTGCCGCATGCTCCTACCTCCCGTGGCCGGCTGTGCTGCCGCGGAGGCCTCACCGTCCCCATACTACTCCCACCGCTGGCCAGGCCATCCCTCCACTCACCCACTCCCCCTGTTATTCTGCGGCGACGGCAGCCTCACACCGCAGCCGAACCAGTGAACCCTCGTACTCCTCTCCGCGTGGGCATCCACTGCCGCGTCTTCCTCGGCTCCGCGTCGTCCCCTTCCTAGGCCTCGCTGTCGTCCACCGCCGTGCTGCTCTCGGCGCGGCGTGGTCAATGTGGTCAACGACCGACTTATATCGGAAGAGTACTGTACGGGGAGAGGCTGACAGCTGGGTCCACGGCAGCCGCAAGGAAGTGCCTCCTTATTACGCGCAAAATAATTATTCCTCCACCTGATAGCAGGGACCCACCGGATGGGCCACCAGTATTTCGCGGAAAAAACGTTTCCCCCCTGACTGCTGGGACCCACCGGACGGGCCACCGTATTTCGCGAAAAAAACGTTTGCCCCTGACTGCTGGGACCCACCGGACGGACCACCGTATTTCGCAAAAAAAACGTTCCCCCGCTATCAGCTCGGACCCACCGGAAGTGCCTCCTTATTACGCACAGAAAAATGAATACTCCCCCTGCTAGCTGGGACCCACCATGGTGGGAGGCTGACTTATGGGCCTACTAAGTTGACGGGGACGGAGGGCTTTGTCAACTTAGTCAATATGAACGATTCTAGCTCCAGTGACCGTATGATGTCCATCCAACGGCCGTCGTGCTTCTTCAATCTCTGCTCTTCCTACTCTAGCCGCTCAAACAAGCGCCGGCGGGACTGCCTGCTCCCTCCTCCCCGCGGCCGGCTCTGCTGCCGCGCAGGCCTCACCGCCCCACCGTACTCCCATCGCTGGCCTAGCCATCCCTCTACTCACCCACACCAGCTGTTATTCTCCGGCGACGGCAGACGAACCAGTAAACCCTCGTACAGTCGTACTCCCCTCCGCGTGGGAAACAACTGCGGAGTTTTCACTGCCTCCGTGTCGTTCCCTTCCTACGCCTCGCCGTCGTCCACCGCCCTGGTGCTCTCGGCGCGGCCTGGTCAACGTGGTCAACGACCAACATGCATCTAAAGTGGACTGTACGTGCAGAGGCCGGCAGCTGGGTCCACGGCCGCACGCAAGGAAATGCCTCCTTATTACGCGCAAAATAATGATTCCTCCACCTGACATCAGGGACCCACCGAAAGGGCCTCTGTATTTCGCGAAAAAAACGTTACCGCCGCTGACAGCTCGGACCCACCAGCTATATCTTCGCACGCAAGGAAGTGCCTCCTTATTACGCACAAAAAAATGAATACTCCCCCTATTAGCTGGGACCCAGTATAGTGGCAGGCTGACTTGTGGGCCTACTAAGTTGACGGGGACGGAGGGCTTTGTCAACTTAGTAAATATGCACGATTCTAGCTCCAGTGACTGTACGATGTCCATCCAACGGCCGTAGTGCTTCTTCAACCTCTGGTCTTCTTGCTCCAGCCACCCAAACCAGCGCCGGTCGTGCCTCGTGCTCCTGCCTCCCGTGGCCGGCTGTGATGCGGCGGAGGCCTCACCGCCCCCTACTACTCCCACCGCTGGCCAGGCCATCCCTCTACTCACCCACACCCCCTGTTATTCTACGGTGACGGCAGCCTCACACCGCAGCGAACCAGTGAACCCTCATACTCCTCTACGCGTGGGCATCCACTGCCGCGTCTTCCCCGGCTCCGCGTCGTCCCCTTCCTAGGCCTCGCCGTCGTCCACCGCCCTGGTGCTCTCGGTGCGGCGTGGTCAACGTGGTCAAGGAACGGCTTCCATCGGACGTGGACTCTACGTGGAGAGGCTGACAGCTGGGTCCACGGCCGCAGCAAGGAAGTGCCTCCTTATTACGTGCAAAATAATTATTCCTCCACCTGACAGCGGGGACCCACCGGACGGGCCACCGTATTTCGCCCAAAAACATTTCCCCCCTGACTGCTGGGACCCACCAGCTACACCTTCGCACGCAAGGAAGTGCGTCCGGGCAAAAAAAACAAAACGATTCGCCCCCCTGACTGCTGGGACCCACCAGCTACATCTTCGCACGCAAGGAAGTGCCTGACAGTCGGGACCCACCTGGTCGAAGCGTACGTAGCGTTGCCATTCTGGTCCCGAATGTGTACGTACATATATACTGGTGGATGTAGAGGTGCGCACGTGTCGTAGTAGAGGCGCCTACGTGTCGTAGTAGAGGCGCGCACGTAGCATGTACACGTACGTACAGCGGCCAGGGTGCAAGAAAGAAAATACGGCCACGTATGTGTACATACGGGCGGGGTCTCGAACGCCTACTCGCGCATATGTACGGCCAGGGCTCGTGTACATGGCTCGGTCGGAACGGAGAAACAGCGTCGTCGTCGTGTTCATGGGGAGGCAACAGAATGCGTCGTGTTCATGGGGAGGCAACGGAATGCGTCGTGTTCATGGGGAGGCAACGGAATGCGTCGTGTTCATCGGGAGGCAACGGAACGTGTGGGAGCCAACCGGCTGGGTCGGAACGGAATGCGTGGTCGTATTCATCGGGAGGGCTTGGACGGAACAGGCGATGGAAACGAGGCCTGGCGTACCGCAGAACGGAGGAAACGGACCTCCTACGGTCGAAACGGGGGTCCTGTTGATCGGGAGGGGTGTGGCGTACCGCAAAACGGAGGAAACGGACCTCCTACGGTCGAAACGGGGGTCCTGTTG